>NW_025110560.1:493436-592671 GCF_011392965.1 Frieseomelitta varia
GACATCGATTGGAGATAAATCTTTATATTTTTTAGAAATTTGCATTTAGCGAATAGTAATTTGTCAGAAATTGCTCTCTCAATTTATTAGTAAGTTTTCTCAGTAATGTTTGGAATAAAATTGTTTCTGTACTTCATTCTTGAATCAGTTCACTGGTTGACATCGATTGGAGATAAATCTTTATATTTTTTAGAAATTTGCATTTAGCGAATAGTAATTTGTCAGAAATTGCTCAATTTTTCAGTAAGTTTTCTCAGTAATGTTTGGAATAAAATTGTTTCTGTACTTTATTCTTGAATCATTTCACTAGTTGACATCGATTGGAGATAAATCTTTATATTTTTTAGAAATTTACATTTAGCGGATGGTAGTTGGCCAGAATCGTTCTCTCAATTTTTCTCGGTGATAAAGAGATTTCTGTATTTCATTCTTGAGTCACTAGCGAGATTCTGTTCTCTTGGAAACTGGCCAGTCAAGCTGGTTTCTCTGTTCCTTCTCCTTGTCAGTGTCCAGAACAGAAAAGTTCCTGCATTTTCTTCGAAGACGGGATAACAATTCTTGTTGTCTCTTCATCTTCTTCTTACAAAAACGTTTTGTTTCTACAAACGCATCGACATTTATCGAATATCTCCAACCACGTTCCACACGCGTAGTTAACAACATTAAAATTCTCTCGATTTGAAACGAGAGCGGTTCAGAGAATCACGTTAAAAATTCATCGTTCTTAAATCCAGACTCGACGCAGCCCCCTTCGGCTCAATTGGTCTCGTACTTTATTAATTCCTCCAACTGTCTACGTTACTTCCGCTGCCCCTTTTGTACTTTGTACCGTCTCTTTGCCAAGCCAGTGAAGCGACACACTCTCCTTTCCTATAATTACGCGCGCTATCGTCGCTATATCGCAACGGAATCGTTTACCTGTTCATTGTTTCACCGCTTGCGCACCGTGAAATCGCCCGGCAGAAATTCCTCTCTCTCTCTCTCTCTCTCGTTCATTATTTCGGCTTAGAAGACGATTGCACGCAAATGGCCGCGTTCTTTTCGCTCGAATCCATGCGAATATCGCACAAAGCTCGGTGCTCCTGCTTGTTCATCTCTGCCTGCTTTCGTTGCAACGTTTTCGCAACTTGATCCCTCTCTTCGTCTCGACGAACCTCTGTCAGCTTCTTTTTTTTTTCTTTTTTTTTTTTTTTCTTTGCAGCAAGAATTGTTGGAAAGAAGGGTTGAAAAGTTCGGGCTACGAAGAAGAGGCGTGAGATCGCGAGAAAAAGAGAGTGAGAGTGGACGGTTGCTGTGATTTCCTCTGTGATACGTGACGATTGTAGCCGTTAGTGATAATTCGATAAGTCTGGTGCTTGGCGTACGTGATCGTTGAACACATCCCTTGGGATTCGTTGGCGTTACGTTTTTGTCACGTTTTTCGTTGATTTCGTAATTAACAGTTTTACACACCTGGGATCGTTTGCAAGTTTGCAGTTTGATTGGAATTTGTTTTTCTTTTCTCTCTTTTCCTGCATTTTTATTGGGGTAACCAAGGAATATTTTTTTTTTTTTTGTACAATTTCATACTTTCATTGGGATTAGTGGACCTGAAGAGATGAAACATCGTGAGATGAAATGCTGTTTTTGACGTTCTCGTCATCTTCTTTAAATCGTCCTCTAAACGTGTAATATGAAAATTCTAGCGATGTGCAATTGTAATTGTAATTCTAACAACGCGCAATTGCAATTGTCGAATGCATATTGTACAAATTTTTTAGAGATCAATGGTGAAAGACAATAACGATTATATATATATTCGTGCAAAAATCAAGGAATTTCCTTAATGTTAATTAAGCAATATTATCGTTGAATATTCGTGTATTTATTAGACAATTTATTGAATATGCTCATACATTTATCTGTCCTGAGTCAGGACTCCTGACGTATGTACAATCCTCGCTCGTAGCGAGCGCGCCAATTTTGAAATGACGTAGAACTACATTACCGAACCTACACTCCAAAGTCAAAGTGTTTGAAACGACGTATGACTGGCCGCGAGCGTGTTAAAAACCAATCTATTTGAAGTCGCAATCGGAAACACCCCTCTTCGTCGCCTACGATACGCCTAAACACCTTGCCAAAACGAGAACCGATCAGCCGCAATGTTTCATCCCATCAGCCAAACAATTTGTTAGTCTTTCCAACGCGTGTCACGAGGAATGCTTTGACTTTGACTTCATATTGCAGGAGGAAACACACGCTGATTGTTTCGCGTGACGGTCGATTTCGTAGCTACGCCCGAGCCAAAGTTGAAATTGGCGTGTTGGACGTTCAGAGAAATTTGTGTGTTTAACGAGCGTGATGTTTTTTGCCGTTGGAAATCGGGTGGATTCGAGTCGAGACGATTCCTCGTATCAGGTGGCGGAACAGTGCGTCGGCCAGGTGCCCGATTTACCACGTTGGCGAGCGTGATCGTGGTCACTGATCCAGACAACGTCGTGGCTGGCGTTAGTCATCGCGCCAGATTTTCCACGTTTTCTTTGACCACCGTCGTTCGCCTCTGCTTCTTGGATCACAGTCGTTTTCTGATTTATTTGCACATACGGGTCCGCGTGTTTCGTTAAATCGTTAAACGGCGAAGTCGAAGGTGAGCACCTTGGCAGAGGGTTCGAAACGTATTCGAGGCGTATTCTTGGACTTACGTTGCGAGATGTTTAAGGAAAAGTGGTTCAGGCTCTTTGAATATTCGAGAAATTGCAAGAATTTGAAATGCCCCGCAGGGCACCGAGTTATTTAAGTTAGATGAAGTTGTACGCTCTTGGTCAAAATATTCAGCGTATAAATCATTGTAAATTAGACGATGGTAATTGAAAGTAATAGTAGATCTATAATTCTATAATATATCTATGTTCTATAATAATAAAAGAGCGATAGTAATAGTAATAGTAAATCTTGTCTAAACAGAGATCATTATTGACAACTCGTCTCTGTGAGCAATTGCAAAAGAAGAATACCTTAAATTCATATTAATAGTTTTTCATATTAATAGTTAAGAAGTAATAAAGATTTATCTATTTCTAAGAATCCTGTTCGTGAGAAAAAAAAAAAAGAAGAAAGAAAAATTTCACATCGTGTAGGTTTCAAATTGAAATTCACGAAACCAAAGCTTATAATTGGTCATACGTAGATCACTGCATTATACCGTGTTCACGAAGCAGGCCATTGTGTCCAATAATAAAACGAAAATGGCGTTTACAATGAGGGTCAATAGCGACGATAACGTGTAGCAGCGAGGCGGATAACGCACAAGCGCGTGACAAAGACAAAAGGCGGACGCATGGATCCATCATTTTCCGAATTTCTATTAATCAGTTCTCCAATAGTGGACAATGGCGCGACGAGTAGGCAATTAACCGCCACCTCCCCCGTTGGTTTTCGTAAATGAATAAAAGGCACGTGTGCGCTTAAATGATTCGACGAATTGTTCCTGCTATTGTTGTTAATTACGCACGTTCTGCGCCAAATGAATACGGAATATTTCGTCGTGCGACATTTGTTTCGAGAGTGATTCAGTTTAGCTTAAATATTAGATTATTTAGCACGGCCCGGAGAAAAATGGAGGAACTAACGGTGTGAAATTGTACGGCGATATTTCCTCTCTCATTTCGTCGAATAACAAAGTTCGTAGGTGGCCGCGAATTAATGTTGTGGGAAATTTGTCAGCTAGGAAATTCATTTTGTTTGAGATATTTCGAGCTACGAAATTTATTCGAGTGAGATGGCGAATTTCTGAGGTGCCTAAATTATCTATTATGATAAAAAAAAAAAAAAAAAAAAAAAAGAAACTTGAGATAGAAAGTTGCGTTTATAGGAAATATGCTTCTGCGTTTTACATTCTGTGGGAATTGTCGACTTTTCTCTCGACAGTCTAATTGAAAAAAAATGGGCTGGATGTGAAAGACGAATATGGAATATGGAGTATGAGATACAGAATATTGCACTAGAATAATGGAACGTGAAATGTGACACGTAGATTGTAGAATGTGGGATGCAGAAGGTGGAATATGGAATATACAAACATTACACAAGGATAATGGAATGTGAAACATATGACATGGAATATGAGACGCAGAAGGTGGAATATGAAATGTGAGACGTATACACAGGACATGGAACATGAAATATGAGACGCGAAATGTGGAATACATGGAATGTGGTCTGTAATATATACTGAATGAAACATTACGAAGAATGTGACAAAAGACATGGGATGTGGAACATAAAATACGAGTGTAGAATGTGGAATGGTTAATAGACGTGTGCGAGAACCTGAAAATATTGGGAAACTCGGCTACCGTTTCTCGAACTATTCTACAATCCTGTACAGCAGCCTACAAAATATGTAAATACACAGTTCAATTTCTTCTGCCAGTTATTGGAAACACGGATTCTAAGAATCGTGTGACCTGATGTAAACGAACGTGTGACCGCGCGCTTAGTATTTGGACATTATGTACGCTGTTGAGCAGTATCGCTGAGAAACTCGGGAAGTTCAGACGTATATTTCGAAAATCTGATTAAAAATCTTTGAAAAAAAAATGCCGAGTGATAGTGATAGTAAAGTTGTGGTAGCAGAAGAAAGTAGCGCAGAAGATGTCGTGCAAAGGAAGAAGGTAAAGAGAAGCTCTGTTTGGGAACATTTTCAAGAAAAAGATGACACAACGGCGGAATGCACGCATTATCACCATGAATTTAAAACTAGTAGGTATGCAAACACTACTGGTTTACGTCATTTGAAACATATGCATCTAAACATAAGTACATGCACTAAAAACGAAACTGAATCGATATAAAATTTGTCAAATGAAAACGCGAAAGATTGTTAAACCAAAAGATATAATAGAAAAAAAATTGTTCGAATGATGGTTCTAGATGTGCGACCTTTTGAATACAGTTGAAGACGTGGGATCTAACGAATTATTTATTCTTGTTACGAATCATTTCCCGAATCCCGATTCTTTCGAGAATATATTTCGAATTTTCGCACACCTCGCATAATACGTGTAATATAAAATTAAATCTATTAACAAATTCCCAATGCATCTTTATCTAATTTTTCCATTTAACTCGTTTAATTTCTACGTCTTTGAATTGCCCGGAAGTACAGCAACACCCACGGTCCAATAATCATCCAATAAACACCCGGAATCATCGTGTAAATGTCATCGTCAAAGATCATTAAAATCGCATCAGTGCTCGAAATCACCATAATCCCCTTCTTTCACGCGACGACCTCCGATACCAGCGGCGAACAAACTCGCGCTGGCGGCAACTTGCAAGCGTCTCGGCTAATAAAACGAAAATGTACTCGTAATCCTGTTATCAAGCGAACCACCGTCTCTCCTCTCCTCTCCCTCGCCTCTGCTCAGAAACAATAGCGGCGACGCTCGCTCACGCGTATTCATCGCCTACTTATACACGATTGTGTATCGTGCTCGTGGAATATGCGTGCATTAATACCTGTGGATGCCCGCATTCGAAACAAACGGTGAATGTATGTACACGATGAATAAAACATCGACTGGCCCTTCAGCCCACTCTCCCTTCTCTATCGATTTTACCAGCGCGGCCAACTTTCGTCGATTGTTTATCGCCCGATCTCGTACTTTCCACTTCGTCGATCCACGCTATCATCCGCGTTGAATTAAGGATCGATTGATACGGTTTCTAAGAGATCTTTCGGTAGTAATATCGGAGAATAAGTTTGTTTGGGATTGAACGTTTGTTTAACACGCGTGTTAGGAATTTTCAGGCGGGATGTTTCGAGACGTTGGTTGCGTGTAGGAGATAATATTTATTGTATATATAAAGTATTATTTTATTATTATGTATCATTGTTGTCATAGAACTATCATTAAATATTATTTTCATTGTTAAATTTATTAATTATTAAATATTATTTTTATGTTTGTTAAATATTGTTAAATATTGTTTATTAGGATCATAGAACTATCATTATGCGAATGTGCGATTTTATTATTTCATTATTTTAGTAGACGTTATTTATTAATATTTCTGGGCAGTCAGAGTCACGTGGCTAGGTATTATGATCAAAATTAGGCGCTAGAAATGATAAACTATGAAATTTTCTGTTCTTGTACAACGTGTACAACATTTATTTCAAAATCAGGATATTAAATAATACTTGTACGACGAAAAATCTGTCAATTGTATTACTGTTTCACTATTTTTATCATTAATTATATTACTGTTGCCATTTTTTACATTACATAACTATATACATTAACAGTAGTGCAAAAATTAAAAATTGTATCATCCACATTGATAAATAGAAACCGTTCGCTCGACGAGATTCACGAAATTATTTTCCAAACTGTCCATTATCGAAGAAAGAGAAAAAAAAAAAAAAAAAGAAAGGAAGGAACCAATTTTCAAGCAAAAACCAATTTCAAACTGTAGAAAAATAGATTCGCTATTTTTAGAAAAGAGCACCGGTCTCCTCTGACGCGTCTAAAATATTATAAACAACTGTTTCTAACAACGCAACAACTGTAACCAAAGAGAGAGCGGCCACGTCTCTGCCAAAATTCTCACCTTTGTCGTCAACAGGTCAGCCTCAGCAGCCTGTAGAATGCGTCTCGCATTAACATGCGCTTCAAAAGAGAGAAAGAAAAAGAGAATGGAGGAGGAGGAGGAGGAGGAGGAGAAAGAAAAAAGCGAGAAGATTAATTACGCGGCGGACAATTACGTTGAAACGAACGCGAGCGAAGATTTCGCGCGTAGGCGCTTTTGTTCCCCGCGATGCATGCCAGTCCCGTTAATTTCGGCGTCGTGTGTCGCGCCGGTCACCGCAATTAATTAACCAACCGCCTGAAATAAAGCGAACAATACGTCTTTCTATCGCCCGTGAATACCCCCGGGCGAGAAATCTTTTTTTTTTATTTTTATTTTTTTACGAAATAATCTCCAGCGCAAAGTTTGCGCAACGTCGTACACTTTTATTTGCAACGAAATTGCCGTGAAATTGATTAATTTTCCGCGAGGTGCATGCGAGTTAGAAGAAAAAGAAAAAGAAATATACGATTGAAAATCGTGCGGATTTTATTTATAAATTATTGTCGTTGGCAATAAGTGAAATAAATGGGTCGGAGGAGAATTAAGAGTGGATGAATGCCATTATTTACGCGCTCAAATGAAGATGAATGAATATATTTATTCGTACGGCACGAACGATGTGAAAGTGAATATGTATACTTCCGGGAGGAAATATAATGATATTTGTAAATTGTAAGTAAATATATATATATATATATATTGTTTAATCGTTGCGTACTGCAACAATTTAAAGAGCTGAAACATTCGATAAAAGATAAATTCGTTTGCGAATGAAATAAGTGCGCGTTAATATCATCTCTAAATGTAATTTGTTAAAATAAATTCGTAATAATTAAATAAATTTATAAATTCGTATAAAACATGGAAGAAAGACCCAGTAAATTAAAGTTTGTTTGTCATTGTTAATAATTTTGAAATAGAAGAAAGTCTAATTTGTGATTCTAGATAAATACTATGTATAAATATAATTTATATAATATTAATATAATATAATTTATATAGTATAATTTATATAATTTATGTAATATACTTTATATAATTTATATAATATTAATTAATATTATTTATACAAATTTATATATTTATATATATAGAAAAAGAAGTCATACCATTGAGTCAAACTCTTCGCTGTGTAATTTAATGACATTGGAAAAAATTTCAGATTTCAAATTTAATATGCAGCGTGAAACAAAATTCACATTCTACTTCTTCTTCTACTCTGTTACTGCTACTACATGTCCACATGTGTGAATATAAAATTGCATGAATAGCTGTAACAATATACACGTATATTATAATCTCGTATCATCAACGTGCATTACAATCGATACCATATCGAAACCAGTATCGAGAAAATGGACGATCGTAGATTTTAATTACGCGAAGATGCTAGAGGCCGGATTATCAAAATCACATTTCATTTCTCGTCTGTTGCAGTGCGTATTGTACCTGTGGGCACTTAAGCTGTGCCATCCAAACACACTGTTTCTCCTCAGAGGCAACCACGAGTGCCGTCATCTCACGGAATACTTCACGTTTAAGCAAGAATGTAAGTAATCGTCACTCCGCGAACAACCGTTCTCGAAAAGAAAAAAAAGGAAAATTAAGCCCTTTGACGAATTCACGGATCCGTAAACACACCAACGGCCTGCCCTGAACTCGTGTCTCTCTAGTAACATTCGATTAGTTCTCCTAACAGGCGGGGAAAATATTTCAATGCTCGAGAGCTTTCTCTTTTTTTTTTTTTTTTTTTTTTAATTTTTGCAAAAGCTGCGAATTTCGAGCGATTTTAAACTGTGCTTGATTTCTCTCGATTTGATTTTGAACCTCCGAATTTTCACGAAATCGCGGCTATGAAGACAGTGATTCGTCCCGAATATTCGATCCCATTTGTTGGAATGCTCTTTATTATAATGCTGAAGCAGCCCGATTTTTCCATCTACAAACTGACTCCCTTTTATTACCGCACGGAGGAACGATTTCAATAATTCTTTTTCTCGTTTTATCCATCTTTCTCTCATTTTTATCCGTCTCTCGTTCGTTTACTTTTTTAAATTGCTTTCATCATCGATTTGCTGCCAACTTCAGGCCATAAATAATGTTTTCATTAAAAGGACTGTTCCGGCTGGGAATTTCATTGATTTTTATTAGTTTCTTCAACGGCGGGCATTTACGTTAATAAATTTTTATACAGCGAGTTAACTGTGGACTGTGTCTTTCGTTGCTTAAAAATTGTTTCACGGATTTGCCTCGGTTTTCACGCATGACGAACGCGTTTATCTCTTCAGAACTGCAGGATGAGACAGAAATCTTACTTCCTACTAAAGTAAATCCGTAATTTTTTTTTTTATTATATATTTAATAAAATTGGTTGTTTCTTATATTTTGATGTTTTACTAAAACACGCAAGTGGGAAGATACTTTACGGTCACCCTATATATCAGTCACTAAGTAGACGATGTGAAACAAAAATATTCTTCTCTCCTTCTTTTTTCAAATTTGTAGATTTTTCGATTTTTCATCAACGAATGACGTAAAAGTCAAAAGATTAACAGAAATATGCTCCATTTCTTCTAATATAAATTCAAGTATTATTATCCCCTATCTTTGGACATCCCCAACCACTCTTAACTTCCTGTTTTACTTTATTAATAAACTTTATATATTTATTTAACATAAAACAATTTTTATTATTTTCTATTTTATACTCAATTGTTTTATATTTCATTATTAATTTATTAATAAAATTAAATTTTAGAAAATTATGTATTACGTTTAATTTTAAATTTTTAAATTATGTTTCTAAATTATGAATATTAATTTATTGAATATTACCATTATTATTTAGATTTATATTAAAATGAGATTTTCTATGTGAAATAATTATATTTAATAAATTTTTATCATATTTATATTTATTATATCTATCATCAAGCTTACTATTATTATGAAAATGTTTAATTATTTTTAAAAAAATTTAGACACCACAGTGCCCTAAAAATCCGCAAAAATAAACTTTGCTGCCAAATACAAATTGAAATGTCCCCAGTCGCAATTTCCTCTTCAAGTTCAGAAACGATTGAAAGAAGAAATATTTCTCTAGCCTTCAAACAAAGTGACTTGTGAATCAGAAAAGGAAAGAAAAAAAGAACGAGAGGTTCAAACTTCTCCCCTCCACTGCTCGCAAATATTCCAAATTCAAATGTATTCCTCGTTCTCTTTCAGTCTGTTCAAGCTTCGAGAAAACCGAGATTGCGACAAATTTAAATATTCCCGCCAACTTGTTCAACCGTGGTTCTTCTCGAACCTTCTTTGGGAACCCTCGGGAAATCTCGACGAAAATTTTTCGTTTCGTGTTCAAGTAACCAACGAGCCAACCTGTTTGCTAACCGAACTGTTGCTAAAATTCGCGATTCAACAATCGTTTGTCCAGAAGAGGAAGGATTCGGTTTCAGTGTAGATTGGTTCTCGCGCGATTACTGTCCGATTGCAGGATCCCGCGATGCAATCAGCGATGTCTCGAGGCTGTTCTGCGTGGCGCAGCGGAGGCGCCATGGAAAACCGTATCGATCCTGGGAAAATTGTCCGATACTGGGTCAAGCCGCGTGTATTTACGAGGCTCAGGCTCGCGTTAACCCGTTACGCGGATTTCTTGCCGGCTGCGCCGATTTCGTAATTTCCAGGTTAAGGTCAGGGACCCTAAATCGCCTGACTCTCATATGGCAACTGGGCGGCTTTTTTTTCTAATTTTACGAACCATTTTACTTTTACGTATAAATTAAATTTATTTAAAAAGAACTAGATACTAATGAATAGAACAAACATTTAATTTCTAAATATATATTTATTTTTTTTATTCTACAAAAAAAAAATAATATTTATGCATGTATGTATATATTTAGATCATTTACTTTCGAGATAATTAATATTATTAAAATTAATTAATTGATACAAATGGTAGAAATTTTACTTACATATTTTTAAAAAATTCATTTTCATTATAAGCTATTAATAATATTATTAATTTTTAATTATTGCTAAAATATATTTTTTTTATTATGATATTTTTATTAATATATTTATATTATTGTAATATATTTTTATTTAATTATGTTAATTTTAAATTAGATATTTATATACATAAATAAATTTGTATTTTATTTATATTTTTATCGAGTAATGTTTTAAAAAGGTTTAGAATTCTGCTAGGTATGGACTCTAAATATTAAATTTTGAATGACACTGGGTTTCAAGTGATAACCCTTCGAAAATTTGATTAATTAAAAAATCTGGTAACAACAGGCTTTATTTTCTTGTAATCGATAATCATCGAAGTCGAGCAGCAATCCTAACGTTCTTCGTTCCTAGTTTTCATTTCCTTACGTTATCTTTATATTAAATTCGTTAGAAGAATAATCAATATTATATCAGGGCGTTATCATTTTATTCCGATATTGGCACTGTGTCTGAAGAGATATACGTTCTGGAACTATCAAACTGATCAAAACGATCGATTTATAATTTTTGTTGGAAATTTTACGGACGAGTGTATTTTCAGAGATTTAAATGACTTTTCACAGTAAATAATTTAATTTATCGTGTTACAAATCTTCTCTATTTTTCTGGTTTTCACAGTAATTCGTCGCTTTCTTTTCGAACTCGTCGGAATAATATCATTGGGTAGAAATAATAAATTTATTCTTTGCTTGGATTATATTTAACCTCTTGCGGTAGAATAACGTGCCACGCACGTCGAGAAATTTTTTCCCCCAAATTGCAACATTTCCTCAGTTTTAAGTATATTTAAATGTAACCCAGGCAAAACAAATAATAAATTTATTACTTCTTAATCATTTCTATCCAGTGATGTCATATTGATGGGTTACGAAAGAAAACGAAAGCGACGAATCGTTGTATACGGTTCGGTCACTCGTTATGGTCCGCAGAATTTAAAAGGCCGCCATATTACTTTATTTTAATGATTCAACATTTAATTATAAAAATATTTCTTATATTAAAATAATAGGGTATCTAATCCTAGTTTAATATTTAATTTTCATATATTTTTATATATAAATTTATAATTATATAAATAATTTAAATTTCACCTGTAATTATTAATTTTTTTATATAAATAATTTATTTGTTAATTATTAACTTATAATATAAGTTTAACCGCTATTGCTGGCACTTTAATTTATAATTATTAATTTTAATTCCCTTATTTAATTTTCATTAATTTTTATATAAAGAATTTTTTATTAATCTTATATATTATATTTAATTTTAATAAATTATATATAAAATATTAATTTAATTAATAATTTAACCATAATTATATTTTGTATAATTTATGTATATTTTTGTTTTTGTTTTTTTTTTAACCAGTTGTCAACGTAAGTGGTTAAACATACTTGAAACTGAGAAAATATTGCAACTATAGAAAAAAAAAAAGAAATACTTCACTCCATCGCAAGTGGTTAACATTAGAACTACTGACGACCAAATATATTTGTAGCAAAAAAATTAAAGTACAATGTACAAGAAGAAATTAATAATACGATAAAGAACACAATCTTACGTTAATATGTTTTGTCAAAAATCACTCGGTTATCTAAAAATATTCTGTTGCAAATGTATAAAATTTTCCATAGAAAATCATAAATTAATTGTTTTGATCACTCTGGTAGTTCCAGATGTTAATGTTACCGATGGAAATTTCGCAGCGTCCGAGACGAATTTTTAATTTTTAATTTGTCGGATACTCCTCGTCTGTCTGTCATTAAATCTGTCAGACTTTCGATAATTTCGAAGCGCTTATCGCTTATAGAGGTGCTTTGATATTTCGACCGCAGTCTGAACCACGGGCGAAGCACAGTGGTCACGGCCGAAGAACGGTGTTGCTCAGGCATGCCGCGACGAAACTCGCCGGAGATCGTTTCGTTCTTGACTTATTTATTCGGGTCAAAAGCTCGCAAATGAGCTTTCTGGAGTGTGGAGCCAGCAGCGCGATGGTGTCTGACTGGCATCAAAAGAAAGTCAAGGGGTGACGGGGCTCGATCTGCTCGTTAATACAACGAGAGAAGCGTGAGCGGGAAAGGAGGCCAGAGCGGCTGAGCACGAGAAGCGTGCAGAAGCGTGCAGAAGCGTGCAGAAGCGTGCTGGCTACGACGATATTACCGGCCATGTACAATTAACGAGATCTAGAAAACGAACGTCTTGATTACCTTCTCTTTATTTTGTGTACTCGTTCATCGCTATTTTATATTCCCATCTTGTATGTCATCGAGTCTTTTGCCATTTGTTTTTTTTTTTTTTTTTATTTCTGTTTCTACGGAGACAGAGTGGAATTGCAAGAACAATGATTTTCGAAAGAGAATCGGTTGGGAAAGAGTTGCTCTGTTTGTTTAATGATCATCCATTTTCTGAACGTTTCGTGAATGTTCGAGAAAAAATTCCAAAATTAAGTAATTTAAAGATTCTGAATTGTTTCAAGTCCAACAGTTTGAGTCGTGGAGGACTAACGTTGCAATATTTCACTTACGACTTTTCTTTTGAGATCTATTTGTAGTATATAGAGATTTTTAACATTGTAGATATGAGGAAGGATTTCAGGGATTTCTTCAACTGTTATTCTTTTTTTTTTTAAGTAGATTTTATGATCTCGCGAATTCAAAGAAATCGACGTGTAATTTGAAATTAAGAATTAGTGTCAATACTCGAAAAAACTTGAAGCACTCCAAAATGAAACAACCGAGAAGTCGAAAGTCCAGTTTCACTTTTCAACATCTTCGATTCTTACAACCCTCGACGCTCAGTAATATAGACAAAAAATTCTCGAAACCCTAAATCCAGTTTTTGAAGAATCGAACAAACTTAAAAATTCCAATTCTCGACGTTCAATAATTAAAAAAAAAAAGAAAAAGCGTCTCGAAAAACCCAGTTGTTCAATAATTTAAAAAAACGTTCGAACAAACTTAAAAATTTGAACAAATTTAAAAATTCCAATTCTCGACGTTCAATAATTAAAAAAAAAAGAAAAAGCCAGTCGAAAAAGCCTCTCGAAAAACCCACTTGTTCGAATCGAAAAAACTTAAAAATCCCAACTCTCAACGCTCAGGAATTAAAAAAAGAAAAAACCTTGAAAAACCCAATTTTTCGAATTGAACAGCCATAAAAACCCCAACTCTCGACGCTCAGTATTTAAAAAAAAAAAGGGAAATCTCGAAAAATCCAGTTTTTCAAATCGAACAAATTTAAAAAACCCCAACTCTCGACGCTCTGTAATTAGAAGAATTAAAAAAAAATCTCGAAAAATCCAGTTTTTCGAATCGAACGAACTTAAAAACCTCGACTCTTGACGCTCTGTAATTAAAAAAAAAAAAAGAGAACTCTCGAAAAACCCAGTTGTTTGAACATAAAAATCCCAACTCTCGACGTTCAGTAATTAAAAAAAAGGGGGAAAAATCTCGGGAAAACCCATTTGTTCGAATCGAACAAATAAAATAAAATCCTATAAAAATCCTCCAGTGTCTTCTAACACTCGATAACGCCGGTTGAAAGTGAAACAACGACAACGGGCAATAAAGGGCACGTATCAGCTCGGGCCGGAGGCACCGACGTCAGTAGATTCGTCGAGTGGACAGACAAAATGAGGAAAAGCGCGCGTTGTTCAACGCTTGCGGGGAGAGGCCATCGAGTTTCATCCCCTCGGCTGGTCGGACTTGCCAGCCTCGCCATGCAAGAAGGATTTCCTGTCAATAAAACCAGCTCGAATCCTTGGAATCTCTCGAGCAGCAGCAGCAGCAGCAGCAGCTCACCCCGAAGATTTGTTGTTGATGTGACGTTGTGGCTGGACAGATTGTTGTTGCCTGTTGGTGGCTGTCACTCGAGATCCGAAATGAACGAGTCGAGTTTATTGGCGAATCGAATCAGATGTTAGGTTACCAAGTGTTGAGGGGGTGAGTTTAGAAGGGCGAATCGAATCCGGCGCGATTCACCGGAAGTCGGTTAGTGGGTTCAAGGAAGTTGAGAGGAGTTTCCTAGGAACACACACGACGGCGAGTTTTGTAACGAGAATGGTTCTTTTAATGGAGGTCTTCCGTTCGATTGTTTTGGATGTTTAGAGAGATTGTTTTAGAAGGTAAATAGGGAGGAGAGTGAAGGGAGTTCGTTTGTTGTTGATTGAAGAGGTAATGGAATGGCTGTCGCTGTTGGACGTTTTATTAGTAGGATTAATTTCAAGAACGAAAGTCTTCAACGATTTTTCAGCGTTGGTCCATAGATTACCAGAATTTTTGTCAAATTACGCACGTGTGACGTTGGAATCGGTAATATAAAGAAATTTGCTACGATTTCGAATATTACGTTTAATTCGTTCCTTTCTTTTTTTTTAATTTTTGATATATTATAATTGTTATTGTATATCGTTGTGTATATGTTATATATTATAATTGTGGAAATCTTTGATGAATATTTTTATATATCTTGGAAATTTATATTTTTATATATCTTGGAATGCACTGCAATGAAAACCGTCATGATTATATTGGCCGATTTTGAAAATCAAGTCCAAATATATGTGTAGAAGTTACAAAGTATTTCGAAAAAATTAAAAATAGTTTAAAGAGTTAATGAACGATCTCTTGTGCATTAACAAGAATTGTACGTTTAGACTGGTTGTTTGAGTTGAACACTGATCTTTTGCTAAATACACAATTCGCGATAAATATTTCGTAAACATTAACTTCCGTATAAATTTTCGACTTTGACAGTAGAAATGTTTTAATCTCCGTCCTGCATTTTCAGAATTTTACGATTCTAAAAAAAAATCTCGCAGCTTTTACACGCGTTTTTTTTTTTTTTTCAGGCTCGTTTCAAAATTTCACAATGAAAATCTTGCAGCTTTCATGTCCACTTTCGGATTCGTTTCAAATTTCACGATTAAAAGTGATCTCGTGACTTGTTTCATACGTTTTCGAATTGTCACGGCGCGTCGTCATACATTTTGCTCATTACAACGTTTAGCAAAACGTTTTAGCAGAAGTTTCGCGCGATATATGTGAGAATTTTTCTATGGCGAATGTTCAAATATTTTCCCTCCGAGCCGCTGCGAGTTTAATCGAGATTTTAATTAAATGCCTCGTACGAATCTTTCAAAATAAACACTGCAATTTCGAATAACATGTAACCGTGGCTGATTACTACGAATAACGAAGTTGCAATATTAAAGATTCCCAATATTCTTTCTTTTTCTCCTTTTATTTAATTTATATTAATCATCGAACTCTACTTCTCATCGAGTTTACTCAACGTTATAGTTGTCTCTCATTACGTTACACTTTAATTGTAACGATCTTTCTATTTATTTTAGACCGCGTGTCGTCGCTTAAGTCACCATTTCTATTATTCTCGTTCGAATCAATCATTTCAGGAAACGTTTCAACAAAAGTTGAAACGATCTTTCAGTTCTCACGAGCTGAGGGAAGTAAAATACAGGGATAGAACTCGCGTGGTCCAATTAGTCCAAGAAAGCGAATCGAAACGGAACGAAGGAAATGAAGAAAGAAACTTCTCGAAACCTTTCTCCATCTTGCGAAACTCTTTTGCTTTTTCACTCCGGGCAGCGAAAATTCCCCGAGTGGCGGGATTTATTATTCTCGGGTGGATGTCAGGTGGCTGCGCGCAAGAAACTACCCCCGAATTACGTCCACGCGGAAATCAGCGCGAACCTTCCGTGTCTCGTGTTCTGTCTATCTTCTCCAGCCCTCGTCTTCGAAAGAAGCTTTCCAGAGTTTTTTATTCTCTTCCTTTTTATCCACTCTCTTTCTCTCTTTTGAGAGGAGAATATTTCCACGCCGCTTTGTAGCTGGCAAGCCGACAAAAGTTCACGCACGGCCATTAAAAAGGTGTCTGGCTGCAGTGAAAAATCTGGGGCCTGGACTTTTCACACCACCTCCGGAATAATTGACGCGCGAAGAATATCCCTCTTTGTGGAAGAAGGTCGCTTTGCCTTTCCCTTTTCTTCGTCTTGGAAACGGCGGGTGTTCATGCTCCAAGTGGAACGACTCGAGCAATTTGTCGCCGCGCGAAAGTTTGAAGTTCGTTTCATTTCGTTTCGTTGTTTCCGACTAGGGATTGTCGGCGAAAGGGCGAAAATTTGACTCGAAATTAACGCTAGAACTACCAATGCGGTCAAAATGACCAATTTATAATTTTTTTAGAGTAATTTCGCGGATTTACAGTGTTACATTTTTTTTTAGAAATTCGAGTGGCTTTTGTAAAAATATATGAATGAAAGCTCGTATATATAAATCTTTTCCTATTCTAATTTCTTTGACTCAATTTTTGCACATTAGTCATTGGTATTTCCAGTGTCACGCGCAGTCTAGATCTTTATGGTTTTCAATGATACTTGGTTCAGTTGAACATTTGAAAAGTGGGAATAAGAACAGGACGTAGAATGTTTTATCTGTAAATCAGTTTATGATTGTTTGAAGCTTGTGGATCTGTCGAGTTTTATGTGGAGAATTTTGTAGACTTTTTCCAAGTATTTCGAGATTTAGAATTTGTTTCGGGACTAGCTACAATGGACAATTTCGCTGAGATTTTCAATTCTACTTTTTGCAGCAATCGTAGATTGTCAATTATTTTTTTCTTTTTTTTTTGTAGAAATTGTAAATTTCCACATTAAGCTTCAGTAAAAATTTTATAAATTTTTGACAACTTTGGTATTCGAAGTGTTTTTCAGTAAATTTAAATAAACAAAAATTGTCAGGACAAAGTATTCGCAAACTAGTTAACATATGGTTTTTCGTCTACCAAGTTTTATATAGATTGAACTTCTTTAACTTTATACCTTTATCACGTTTCACGTGAAGGGAATTTTTGGACATTTACGAGACCAAGTAACTTTAGAATTTTTGCTCAAATAATGCATAATAATCTTTTCTACCGATGATAATAAAAGTGAGATGTATTCAGCTCGAAAATGTTCTTTTCAAATTAAATTATACAATTGTCGTTCAAGTGTCTGAATATTTATATGACATTGCTATGTAAATTCTCCTGGTTTTTCCGGAGAATGTAATTTATACTTGATAAGTGGCGCGAGAAGTCAGACAGTAAAATAAAATTGGAATTCATAACTGTTTCATATACAATATTTTGATCTTCTGGCCTCTTTACCGTCTCCCCAAAATCCACAACGTTACAAAATTCGTAAAATTCTCCCATTTGCGAGCATAAAATTCCTCCTGAAATCTCCAAGTCCCTCACACTTGCAATGCCCGCACGGGAAATCCATTAAAACTAAACGAAATTAACTTTCTGTCCGCGTCTCACGCGCGATATTATTCCGAATCGACAGCCAGTCGATATCCGAGTGCAACTTCTCCTCTTTTTTTTTTTTTTTTTTTTTTTTTTTTTGTTCTTTTTGTTTTTCACTTGTTACTTGTCGACGCGCGTTAGGAAACGAGAGAAAACGAGTCGCGAAACGGGATGATGATAAAAAAAAAAAATAAAAAAAAAAGAAACAAAGAAAGAAAGACCAGCGAACGAAACAATCGAGCATATCGAGCGTGTTAAAGAGAATCGTTATGTTACGTAGCGTAAGCGCGGCTGATCATTCACGTTTCTGACGGGCGTGTCCCCTTTCTCTCTGCTTTTCCAGGTAAAATAAAATACTCGGAGAGGGTGTACGACGCGTGCATGGACGCGTTCGACTGTCTGCCGTTGGCGGCCCTCATGAACCAACAGTTCCTCTGCGTGCACGGTGGACTGTCGCCGGAAATTCACAATCTAGAAGACATACGCAAAGTGAGTAGAGAACGTTTTCATTGAGATATATCCGTGTCACTGGGGAACGTGTGATGTGTGATGTGTAAATATCTGCTCGTCATCGCTGATTTCGATATTTCCTTGCAAACTGTAATCCACTTGTCACTATCAGAAAATTTATCAATATTTTTTCAAAGAACGTTTGAACGTTCTTCAGTCAACAACGAAATTTCTGAACGTTGAGCTTCAACGTTTGATAAAACGACCGGGGAAAAAATTGCGAAGCAATTTTCAAAGAGGAGACTTTGATCTACAACGTCAGTGTTCGTTCATTTGTGAAAAAAAATTTTCCAACTTCCCTAGAGACGTTCTGGATTTGTTACAAGTTTTCAAGAATATACTTCAATTCACTTCGGAATGATAGTTATAAAACGTACAACTTTGGGAACACATTGGAGTAATTTTTTCGTTCCTGTTTCTCGTGAACAATTTCGGTTTCCCTGCTGCCTCTAGAAATTCTCTACTCTTAGCGATCGACGAACGAATTTTCGTGAACGATGAAATCGCCTGTCAGCCGAACGGTACGAGTGCTATTGGAGCCTGGCCGGTGTAGCGTGTCAGAGTACCGGAAATACAGCAGGGAACCGATGTGCTGCCACCTGCTCTATCGATCGTTCACCTAAGCAGTGTCCACCTTGACGCAGCGAGCACGCACCCCGCTCGCTGCACGCTTTACTTGCTCCTCGCGGAAAATTCCCTCTTTTCGCTGTACAGAGAATTCCCAAACTGATGAAACAGAGTCTGAAGTTTTAATAAATAAACTCATTTCTCCCTCTTTTTAGAATAATTTAGATCATCCGAATTAAATTGTTCAGTTTCGAGATTTAATCAGAGTAACTTTCGTATCGATACATTTTTTTTTTTTTTTTTTTAAGTATTTCGTTCTAGGACCTTCAGATTTGTAACAATTGAAAACAATTCCTTCGTTTGTAAATTTGAAAATGAACGTCGATGAATTTGGAAATTCGAATTTCTCCAGCCTTCAATGTATTTCTCTGAATTAACTGATATATATAAAGCATAGTATATATTCTTGGAATAAATACATTGAAACGAAATCACACAATTAACGAATTTTTGTCGTTTAACGATTGTTGAGGAAATTTGTTTTAACTACAAAAAAAAAGAAAAATTCGATCGCCGATGGTAACTTGCTTTGGTAGTCGTAATTTTAAAAAACTTAATAAAACAGAATCAAGTGGACAGTACTGACGTGACAAAATCAACCCGATAGGTTTTGAAAATTTCAAAATGATTTTGTTTGTGTAAGTATTATTATTCCCCGAATGTCTGTATCAGACTGTTAATTAACCTACTTTTAAAACATTACAAAACATTTCTTAATTAACCTACTGTTAGAACATTAAAAGACACTTCTATATTGCCACGCACGTCGAGAACTTTTTGCCCCAAATTGCAATTATATACTTTTCGCAATTATATACTTTTACAATTGCAATTATATACTTAAACATTTAACTCAGGGCAGAGCAAATAAATAAATTTCCAGCGATATCATACCGACGAGTTCAAGAAGAAAGCGACGAATTGTTAACTGTTTCGGTCACTCGTTACGGTCCGCAATCAGTTGCCAGCGCAAGCGGCGAGATATAATTATTTACACAGAAACGATTTTCTACTCAAGCCATCATCTTCCCGAAACATCTTAAAGAAAAAAACACGAGATTGTACTCGACGACCGATGGAATTCCACCGATTAAGAAAAAACCGATTACGCGAACGCGTTAATGCGTTCTATCTCCGATCTGCGTCACTTATAAATCGCCGAGCTAATTAATACCGACAACGCACGATATTTTGCGAGTCGGCCGCGAATGAATATTAACGCCGGACGCGCAACCATAACAAATTAATATTCCATTAACGCCGATGCTCCCTGACACGTTTAATCGTTCCGCGTCGGGGACAACATTACGTTTGCTCATGAGTGTAGCAAAACTCTAGGCAGAGGTATGACTCGCCGTGGAATTTGCCCAGGTTTATCGAGCAGAAACGTTTCCAAAAGAAAGAAAACCTGATTTTCTTTTTCTTTTTTTTTTTTTCTTCTTCCTTTCATCGATTTCATCGGCGAATGTTGTCTATTTGAAATGTTAAATGTTGATCGTTCGTCGGAGGTTTTTGATCTTGTCGATTGTAGTTTGACGGAGTTCGATCTTTTGGAATTTCTCGCGAAAGTATTTTCGAAATATTTGGAAATTTCGTTGACACTGTAACGAAAGACGAGTATTGTGATCACGTTAATACAATTTGACTTGTATTGATGTAACGTTTATATTTCGAGTTAATTTTATCATTTGATTATTTGAACTCGCGCTGACGCTACAACTGTGATAAATTGAATGTTACATTGATACGAAAACCTAATACGAAAATCACGCAGTATAGACATCGCCGTTAGCGCGCATACATCTGCAGTGTTAAATGATTCACCTCTTGCGCTGGAATGATGTGCGTCGAGAACTTTTTATCCCAAAATTGCAATATTTTTTCAATTTTAAGTACATGTAAGTATCACCCAGGCAAAACAGATAATAGATTTATTGCTTCTCAATAATTTCTGTCCAGTGATATCACATCGACGAGTTGAAAAAAGAATGCGACGAATTATTGTACATATACGGTTTGGTCACTCGTTACGGTCCGCAATCAATTGCCAGTGCAACGTGGTTAAGAAACATTTTCAAGAGAACTATTAACGACCTATGGTTCCTTGGAAAAGTTTTATTTTTACCCGATAAGTAGGATACAGTGCAAGAAAAGAAAGCTCTTGAAATTCAAGGTCAGGATCAATTGCGAAGCGATTTACACGTCTGTATTCCCATCAAATCGAAGGTGTAGAATTCGAGAACTTTTCTTTTTTTTTTTTTCCCAACCCTGTACGCGCGAATAATCGCGGAGAATTCGACAGAATTTTCGATTAGAGAAAGTGCCACGGTTATAAAAATTTTAAACATCGGCAGTGTCTTGTTGCGTCGTCGCGTTCCCGACGGATTTTCATTTTCCGCGACGCTCGTAAAGATACGGCGCGACGAGATTTCCACGGGAAACTCCGGTGAAATCCTGTTTGCTGCCTTGGCCGGCACGACTTCGAGCCCGAAGCTCGATTCAACTCGATCGGGCCGGGTTTTACTCTACCGATTGGATCCCGCTGAATCCGGCGAATCGAGTTTTCATTTTCTCGTCATCCAATTTGTGGCGTCGGGCCGCGGTCTTTCGAATTTTCCAGCTGGGAACCGAGAGACTTCCGTTTCTGTAATTTGCAATTTTCTTTCTACATTTTTTCTTGTTGATTTTGCAAGTGAAAGTTGAACAGAGGGATATTAATTTAATTTGTGGAGAAGAAGAAATTTTCCTTTCAACTCGTTCAAGAGTTAACGATTCATTTACATACTGATTTGTTTGATTTAACGCTAGATCGATGTAAAATAAAGCTAAATTTCCATTTTACATAGTCATTGAAATACAAAAAAATGAAATATTGTAACTTAATAATACTTAATATTATCTATATAAAACAATTTATAAACAATATCTTAATATTAATAATACTTGATATTATAATTTATAATATAACGGAGCGCACAAGCTTTTATTTGTATAATTTACGAAAAGTTATTTAAACCTTTAAAAATAAATATCTAGCGGAAATTATAAACTGAAGAATGGGATACTTTTTTATCTATATATCTGAAAGTAATTAATCTTCATACTTTTGTTGAGTGTTTCAGTTTTTTAATTTGTTCCAGCGTGTAATAATCGAAAAGGAAATATAATCAAAAACATTATTTTTGCATTTGGCAGAAAGAATAAGAAAGTTTAAAATTGTTCTTTGCTAGAATTAACAATTTTTATACTAGACATTAATAGTCGCGTCTTCCGGAATATACACACATATATTATATCTATTCGTTAAGGATAATTCTCTGTTTTGTGAAACCGTAGATTATCTCGCGTCATTTGGCTTTCACATTTCCTTTTTGTCCACCATTGTGCATTTAAATCCCGCTTCCGTTATTCAAGAATTAATAACCATTGTAATGTAACACGTAATATCCAACACGTACTGTAACGCATTCAAATTAAAAGAGAAAGTAGATTAAAAAAAAACAGATTAAGCTCTTTTAAATGACCATCTAAGAATCACATTGTCTCGCTAATGTCGAGGAATTCTCTCGGTTATTCGTTCGTGTTTAATATTGTAAGGAAAATAATTTTCAAGACAAATACCACGAGATTATATTTTAAAAATTCGCGAAGATTATTGCGTAGAATTTTCCTCGTTGACGCAGAAATTTTCTGAACAGATTGGAGAGCAATTAAAGTAAATTAGAAAATTAGAAAATTTTAAAATTTGAAATTAGAAAATTAGTAAATTAGAAAATTTAAAATTTGAAATTAGAAAATTTGTCCTATTGTCCCATATTTTTTTTTTAATAAAACTAGAAATGATTTCAGTGACAGAAAAATTACAAGTTTACGAGGATTTACGAGGATGAAACAAAGCAATAAGTTTATTTTTATTGTTCTGGTTCAGTTTTCGCGATGAACGGAGGTTGATTGATTCTTGATTCGATTTCTATGTACGGATTTACGTAATAGAATGTTAATGGAATTTAATGACACGAAGGGATTTCGTAGTACGCAAACACCTAATTGCTTGCTATTCAATCGCTGTTCCATTCACCGATCCATTCGCTACAACATGCTTAAGGACTGATTAACCTAATCGGAATGACTTTGGTAACTGCAGAGGATCTTCTTGTTCACTGTATATACCGTGTCAAACATGTTACAACATTATCAAAATTAGTCCTTGAAATTTCATGGAGAGACTCGATAAATCATGTATTTACCTTGTTTCGTTTAAAAATTATTTGCAAATGAACTGGTGACACTTCTTTTGTAACACACCTTGTATTTTTGTACATTTAAATTCTCACATGAACTGTGTCAAACATTTCGAGATGGAAATTTTATGAAATTCTCTTGTGTCATATCCCCGTGCATAATTGGAAAGACTCTATAAACTATTAATATATTATCTCATTCTCGAGATAAAATATTACTTGAACTGTTAGGTTTTAGGACCAATGTAGGTTAATACTTTTTTACTTAGAATTTAATATTCTTTCGATTTGTGATGAAAAAAAATTTAATTTGAAAATTTAAAAATCCCTCAATGTACACGCAAAAAGATTGCCTCTCTCAAAATCATACAACTTTTATTATTATTAAACAATTTTTCACCAGACGGATAATTAGAAATTAAAATTATTTCCGTATACGCGAGTTACGTGAATCGTCATTCTGTTGTGTATATCGTATTATCTCATTTCTTAGTCATAATCTTTTAAAGATTATTTGCAAATAAAGCAGAACGAAGCTTCTTCTTTCACGAAGAATCACGTCGCATTTTCATGCATTTAAATTCCCGATAAACTCCTCGTCAAGAGCCAAGTTGCAAAACATCCTCTGCGAAACTCCCCCACTCTTGGAGAACAGCTCGAACTGCCAGAAGAAAACGAAGCCCAGTTCTGAAACCAGGCAACACTCGCCGACCGTCTTTGAATGGCAATGGCGAAAACAGGCGAAGAACCGAGGCAATTAGCTCGATTCCACGGGTCAGCGAGGAAACTGCGTTGAGAATCTCTCTTTCCGAGGTGTGCGGGGGAGGTGCGGACTTTTAATATTTATTCGCGAGGCTGCGTCGCGCATTATCAAGCGACCGCGGGATAAGAAATTCCAACGGTGTTTCGCGATATCCTTTCGCCGCGGAATACTTATCCCTTTTTGTCGTGGAAGCCAGCCGTGGAAGATTCCGTGATCCGCTTTCGCGATTCAAGCCGCCGCGATCCAATGTTTTATTTCCGAGCGATTTTACAGCCGCCGAGGGCCGACGCGCTTGATATGGAAATTGACAGTCCCAGCAGGACGATATCGTTGATCCTTTGAGACGCGAAAGCCCGTAAAACCGTCCCCATACGCTTCGATCCGCTTCGACCCTCTTTGAATCTTCCCCTCCATCTTCCTTCGTACCTTCTGCCGGCCGAACAATTTTTATGGAAATTGTTTCCCATTCGAGGGGTCGTCAAATTGTTTTTTTCTTTTTTTGGGGGGGTCTTGAACGGTTCGATCGTTTGCTACTGGTATTCTTGACAATTTTTTTGTTTTTTGTTTTTGTTTCGACAGAAGAAATGTAACATCTAATATTAGATTTAGAGTATTAATTCAACAATAATTCTGCAACCTTTTTTCCTCATCTCTAAACACACAATTGTCAAAAAAAAAAAAAAAAGAAACATTGTCAAAAGTACAAGTGGCGAACGGTCGAATCTTTCGAACGGACCTAAAAGCAATTTTGGCTTTTTCATTTCGAACTGTTTCATGATCGTCTCGTTTCCTATTTTTGGAGAAAGAAATTTGAGAAGAAGAAGATGGTGGCATTATTGACGTATCAGTTTCGTCAGGGAATGTTGAGTCTATCGACTGTATCTGGAAACTTTCTGTAAAATACTCACGAAAGAATTCGTCAATAACTTCGATATCCTGGAATTTTCACAAAATTAGAAAATCCGTGTAGAACCTTGGAATTTCCTTTCACAGTTTATTATCACATACTAACCACTTGCAACTGATTGCGGACCGTAACGAGCGACCAAACCGTGTACAGTAATTCGTCGCTTTCTTTTTCTTTCGAACTCTATGACGGTATGACTGGATAGAAATGATTGAAAAGTAATAAATTTATTATACTTAAATGTACTTAAAACTGAGAAAATATTGCAAATTTGGGACAAAAATTCTTTCCAGCTCAAGAGGTTAATAATTCGTCAAAAATACTTCAATATCATCGAATTCAACAAAATTAGAAAATCCATCCAAATCCAAGTTTCACAGTTTCAGTATTAATAATTCAAATACTTCAATATTAATCATCAAATAATTTGAGTATCCACGAATTTCACAAAATTAGAAAATCCATCTGAATCCTCAGCGTGTTCCCTTTCACAGTTTCACTATTAAACGGTTAATATTATAAATTTCGCAACATTAATCGACATTGGCATAAAATGTTACGTTAAACATCGATCCTTCGCGGATCAAATCCAAGTGTTATACCCGTAGAGTTGAGAATAAACACTATTTTTAGAAAAAGTTCAATTCCGACGATTAAAGACTATTTTGCGAGAGCGAAGTGCTCTCTTTCTGCTCCTCTCCTCTCCACCTTTTCTTTTCGTGCCTCGCCTTTATCCTCGATTTTTCCACCGGTTTTTCCCTCGACGTACTCGACGTGGCTCTCGGTACGTGCCGGCGTTATTACCGCGAATTTCCTAAGAGCGTGTTACGCGGCACGCATAGGTGCACGCCAGGCCGCAATGGCGATTAAGTTAATAGCGGCAGCCGATAGCACGCGGGTCCCGCCGCTATTTAAAGCATAAACTGCAGCGCTGCAGCGTTGATAAAACGCGCCGTGAGGTGTTGGTTCGAGGCACGTCCCGATTCTTTGGTACATGGAGATTTTTTTCGAGACAGAGTGTTGTAGAACGAGCTCCAAATTTTGCACGAACAAAATACTGCCAATAGGATATTTGACCTTACGTTGTTCGAAATAAATATTTTAATAAATGTCATTTATTACGGAATAAAAGTCCTGATACAGAAAATATTTATACTCTTGCTAAATTTATACGTTCTCACAACTCTCTACTCGCTATAATACTCTCTGCTGTCCCACTGAAGCTTGTTAATTTCACGAAATTGGAGAATCTAAGATTTCTGGATTTGCCTCGAAAATCTCTGATCGTTCAAGCAGAGAGACTGAATTTGCAAATTTTGTCTTGTCTACGACGACGTGACAGTTTCAGAAAATGGAGAAGAAATGCCAGAAATTACCGAGACTCGGCCAACTGAGAAAAAAAATTCAAGTTCAACCTGCAAGCTTCTCCGCTCCGAGAAGTCACTCGAAAACAAGAAGAAGAAAAAAAAAAAATACAAAAGAAAGGGAAGCTCCCCCCCTGTGGGACAAGTTTTAACGACGCTTATAAAAGTGGCGGCCGTGCAGCGAATGCACGGACGGAAACGGATGTTCCCTTTTTATTACCCTCTCGCCACCCCGTACGTGACCGGAGAACAACGTCGAAAACTTTCAGTCGACCGGGCCACGGACTTCTCCCCACGGACGGGATCAAGAGCAATATGTACTTACGGATCCGAGTCAAGTTCGATATCTGAGGTTTCGTTTCGCCAGCCTCGAATATTACTCGAAGGTAAAAATGAATACACTTGTGATGTGTTCATTTTATACGCATCGAGTTCAGTGTATTTGATTGGCGTTTAACAAATATTATAAAGTCAGCGCTTTTATATTATAATAATAAAATCTCGCCATTTTAATATATAAATTTTATATATAATTTTTATGTAATTTAATGTAATTTATATATTAAATAATATATTATTATAATTTTTATATTAATTAGTATATTTTAAAAATTTAAATATATTTTATATAATTTATAATTTTTATAAATTTTTTATTAATTTAGTATATTTTAAAAATATATATATATTTTATATAATTTATAATTTTTATATTAATTTAGTATATTTTATATAAATTTAGTATATTTTTAAAACTATGAAATTAATTTAATTTTTAAAATTTTACAATTTTAATATATAAACCTATAATTTTAATATATATTTAACCCGTGCAACGATACGTTAATTTGTTCTCCCCTTGTTTCTTAATAATACGTTCCTGTTTGAATTTTGTAACTATCGCTTTTTACATAATTTTTATATTTTTTTCTCTCAACTACATCGACTTGGTATTCATCGCTTAGGTACATTCTTATCTCCCGAATCTTCAATTATCACCTTTTGAATTTTCTTTTCCCTCTTTCTCTCTGTCTTGTTATTCCTTCAATACAAAGATATCTTGCCTTGAACCGTCACTCGATCTCGAAACAAGAACGTGAAAGAGAGTATCGAACGTGCAATTTTCGGTGAAATTGATCGAAATGTGGGAGATACGAGGTGAAATAATTAGTAACATCGGTTCGCCATTGTTTTGGTGTAACGTGGCTGACGCTGGCTCCTCTCGATAAGGCTCTCCGACGACGGTTCTTTCGACGATGGTGTGCAGCTTCCGGTTAATAGATAAACGCTCGTTATACCGTGAACAATTTGACGTACGGTGGTGGTTAACAGGGAGGAACAGAAGGGAATCGTGGAAGCGTGAAACATCGGAGCACGGACGAGCACCACTGCTATTCGACGTAATTAACATGCTATTACAGCTGCGCGTTGTATATCACTGGCAAACTCCTCTCTCCTGCAACGAATCGTATCGAATTTTCCCTCACCAGCCGCTGGTGAACTTTACTTCGTTAGACGTTTGGGTAATTGATTGATCCGAATCTGATTTTTGAAGGGTTGTATATTGAGGGTGGCGTAACAGAAATTGGAAATATTAGAAAATGGGTCGGAGATGATCTTTTAATTATATTTAATTACTTTTGTGTTTTGGTGGAATATTTTTTTATATTTTTTATTATTATTTATTATTATTATTTTTTTATATTATTTTTGTAGAGTAGATTAAAGTATAGGGAATATTTTTCACTAAGTAATAGTAACGAAATTAACTTTGTTAGATATTTGGATAATTTTTTGGTTATTTGTGTTGTATTTTGGAGAAAATACAATAGAGAGATTGGAAGTATTAGAGATTGAAGATGTGACTTCTTGATTATAGAATTATGATTATTGCATTCTATTTACTGGAATTTATTGTAAAAATTTGTTTTCTCCGTAATACATTAAAATATAGAGAACGTTTTTTTGAACAAAATTAATTTTGCTAGACGTTTGGATAATTGTTTATTAGGGGGTTATATTTTAGAAAAGATACAACAGAAATTAGGAATATTAAAAAATGAGTTGAAGATGATATTTTTAATTGTAGAATACTATTTTAGTGGAATATTTTTTATTAAGACCTATTCAGTTAGGCGTCTGAATAATTAATCATTTTTTAGAGCTTGCAAGTTGAGAAAAATATAATATAATTTATATTGTGATAATATAAATTAATATAATTTAAATTGTGAACATTGGAAAATGATCTTTCAATTTTAAAATCATTTTAGTAGAACGTATCATTTTTTGGAATAATGCAGAGAATGGATTGACGATAATTGGTATACAATTTTTGAATTTATAATTATTTTTATATGAAGAGGATTTTGAAGGAGTGAATATATCAGTTTAAACGATAATATTTTGTAGAACGTGTAAAAACATACAAAAATAAAGAAGAATTCAGATAAAATAAAGAATAAAGATTTTAAAGAATTGCGTATTTTTATAGAAATCGTAGCAATTGAACACCTCGTGAAACTTTGGAGAGAACAAATCTACCGTACCTACCGTAAAAGTAAATTCAGGGAAATTTAACTTTATAACTTTATGATTAACTTTATAACTTTATCATTCGCTCATTTAATTCATACTTCATGACGATTTGAACCTTAGTAATTTAAAAAAAAAAAAAGAACATCATCTTTAGCGTTTTGTATTTTACAGAAATTTCTAACGAAATCGGAACGTCGATATTAATTTGTTTCAGCGAATCGTTCCGCATTCATGAGTCACCCTTTGCATTCTGCAACTTCCATAGTAATGCGGGTCATCGTTCATTGAAGTCGGAAAGTATGTTACGAAAGGAAACAAAGGAACGTAGATTTCCAGTTGAATTAAGAGCACTACGAATTTTGTCCAAACCCGAGGGAACGCTTTTGTTCCCTCTGATAATACAGTTCTATGCATAAATGAACGATTTTCACCCTGAGACGGTTAAGCGCAGTTTTGGAAGCTAATTTCCTTCCAACCGACGAAAGTTCTTCCATTAAATATATAACTTCGACTTCGGCCGCGTGAAATATTCCGCCGCTCTCGCATTCAACGTCGAAGAATTGCGCATTTTTGTAAATGGAATCTGTACGTTCGTGTGTTTTTCGTAGGAACGTCTAAAGAATGGAACGGGATTTTTGAAATTCGACTCTCATACCAATTTCCTGGAATTTCCTAATATTCTAAACTTTCCTTCGATGAAATGAAGAAACTCGAAGGAACCGATCGAGACCAGGTCTCTCCTCGAGCTCCGAAAAAGTTGTTCAATCGCTGGGGCTTTCAAGCTTCCTTCGTATCTCTCGCGAGTTTCACGTGGTTTCAAATCAATTTCGTGGCTGCTGGCGATGCGTTTGGAATTTTGGTGTTTCAGTTACTAATCCTATACTCTACTATACTATTCTATTCTACAATATACTATAATTCTATATATATTTAATATACTAATACTATACTCTACTGTACTATAATATGCTGTAATTTTATACATATAATATACTCTACATACTAATAATATAATATGCTGTAATTCTATATATATAATATACTTTATATATACTAACACTATAATATACTATAATCATAATACTATACTATACTATGCTATAATCATAATACTATACTACACTATAATATACTATAATCATAATACTATACCACATTATAATATATTATAATCATAATACTATACTATACTATGCTATAATCATAATACTATACTACACTATAATATATATTATAATCATAATACTATACTATACTATGTTATAATCATAATACTATACTATACTATACTATAATCATAATACTATACTACACTATAATATATTACAATCATAATACTATACTATACTATGCTATAATCATAATACTATACTACGCTATAATATATTATAATCATAATACTATACTATATTATAATCATAATACTATACTATACTATAATCATAATACTATACTATACTATGCTATAATCATAATACTATACTATGCTATGCTATAATCATAATACTACAATACTACAACAACTATCAAATAAATATCGTGCATTTTGTCTCGTCGCGCCTTCGTCCCACTTCAGAGAGGCTGAAAGAGGCCTCTTGGCTCTTATCGGATCAGTTTGCCGAAGGTCGCCGCGATGCAAATGCGAAAGACAAGGCAACGTGTCGCCTACCTACACGATTCGGCCGATATTTGGTATTCATACCGGTTGCTCGCGGTTGCAAAACCCGGCTTTTACACACACGGGGGCACGCGGAATAATACATAACACAGAGAGCAAGCAGGGGGGTGTGGCACCCACGGTAGTATCCTTTCGTCTGATAAATATTGCATGGTGGCCGCTGGTCCCTCGTCACCCTCTGTTCGTCCCCGTCGTTCGGATTTCGAGCATATTTTGCATAGAACCGCCGACAAGGGCCAAGATGGAAACGCCCCCGACGTTACCAAGGGAAATAAATGATCCGGGTTGTCGCTCGATGGAGATAAGTTTCAATCGATCTCGTGTTTTTTTTGGGGGGGGGGGGGTTGTGTGCGGCTGATGTACGAATAAAAGTGGACAGTTTATGGGGGGATGATTCTTTTTTTCTCTCTCTCTCTCTCTCTCTCTCTCTCGTTTCTCGTTCTTTCGGCGGGGTAGTTTTACGATTTGGCGGACGATTGGCATGTCAGGAGGGAATTTCGTGGTTTATGAAAGACGTTACGGCAACAGCGATCCTCGAAGTGTTCGAACATTTCGTTTATTCCGGAGAACGCGCGATAGCTGGTTTCTACGTGCGTGGGATGGTTGGAACGTCAAGATGGTGATAGTACGTCAGGTTTCGAGGATCTGGTAGAATTCGAGTGGAAATTTATGAAACGTTCACTTCCTCGTTTTTGTTTTCGAACGTTCTCAACCTCTTTAGCAATTTGTTCTCTTTAACAATTTGTAGTCTCGCTGTCTCGACTAGAATGAGATGAAACTAAGATTGTCGGTTCTAATTTTTAAGTAAAAAAAAAAAATTTAAAAAAAAAAAAAGAGAAAAAGAAATAGACTCTTAAAATCAAAAGTACATTGAAGAAGAAGGTCTCTAGAATCAGGATTTGTTTCCGACAAAGGAAAAAGAAACTTCTATTGAAGAATTGAGCAGAAAGATCCCACTGGAATCTCAACAGCAAAGCAAATGTTCTTCGTTCAAATTGTCTGCATTGGATTTCTTTCAATTTACTTCGTAGCACGATGAAAAATTGAATGTGTACAACGTAAATCTCGTCAGAAGCACCGGAGAAGCAATACAAGAGCTTCAAGTTCAATTCAAACGAGTGATTTTCTGAACTGAAGTGCGAGGAACAGTAAAAGGAGAAAAAGAAAAAGAGAGTGCAAGGGAAACAGGGGGATGGCATAAGTTCTCTACGACGGTCGTATACACCTAAATAGCCAATAGTAAGAATGAAGAGTATGAGGTAAGAATGAAGAGTATTCGAGTCCTTCCTCCAGTCATTAAATTATCGAGGCGGCGATCGATGTGTGAACGTGAATTATTATGGATACTCGACGAATAATTTCCATCGGTCGAATGGTCAGTTTCTGTCGTTTTTCTGTTCTCTCTGCTTGTGAATTTTCCCTGCTCCCTCTTTTTTTCTGCTGCTATTTGCATTAATCCGCGCGATCGTTGAAGCTAAAAGGTGAGCGTGCGGCGAAGGAAGGAGAAGGAGGTTAACCACCTGAGCTCCTCTCCCGCGAGAAATTCCTCGGGACAGATGCAGAATTCTTCTCTCGAATTTTTCCTCTCTTTTGTCCGTTTTTTACTCGTATCGTAACCTATCACACTATAAAGCATAAAATGTAAAAATAGAGTGAAATATAGATATAAGAATATAAATTACACTATAAAACACATAAAATGTAAAAATAGAGTGAAATATAGATAGAAGAATATAATGAAATATAAAAAATAGTGTGGAGTAAAATATAGATATAAGAATGTAATAAAATATAAAAAATAGTGTGGAGTAAAGTTTTTAAAATACAATAAAATATGAAACGTAGAACTATAAAATTTCCCAAGGCGCATTATTTCTTCCCAGTAAATTTTTTTAAAAAATTTGGACACAAGACGCTCTGTCCATCCCAGTATTTTATTTTCAAATTTGCCAACCTTTTTTATTATATCTAACATTTAGAAAGTAGTCTTCAATCAAAAATAATCAAAATGAAGCAACTTATCGAAATAAGCAACTTATAATTTTTTTTTTAAATAGTTCCCAAGATTCTTGGTTTTCCAGTTTTAAGGTTAGTATCAAAATGAATGTTTACAGTTTCATTTGACGTTGGAAGAAACCTATTAACCTGATGAAAAAAAAATTAGCAAGAAAATAACGAAAACCTCTCCGTGGCTCTCTGGCTCAAAGTTATTTCGAAACGCGTTCCACGACTCTTTGCTGCTCGCAGAAATTTACGGAGCACGTGCGATTGTTGGTTTGGCTGCCAGGTAAAAGCAGAATTACGTTACGCGGCTGCAGTACGAGGATACGATTAAACGCGATACGGGAAAGTTGCCCAATGGAGAACGTTTTGGCCACCGATTCGCCAATTTTGTCACCGCCTCTCGTCTTTCGGTCCGGTTTCTGAAACCGAGAAATTCCATCAACAGACGCGATATACATGTTTCGCGCGATTGGCAATCGTCCGGATAAAATCCTCTTTAACGTGTCTTCTTTGCTCTGGGAGAACGTTCCAGAAATATCGCGAATCTTGCAAAAATTATCAACAGAGGATTTCGCGAACTTCTCGAGAAATTTTTGGGAAATCTTCTGGTGGTAAGTTGTGAATATCTACAAATTCCTTAACAATTTGCATGAGAAAACCTTCGAGGAACTTGCAAATTTTCGTAAGGAGATCTTCATGAATTTTGCAAGCTTTGCAACGCTAACGACTAATCGAGAAATTTTCTTTCTCGAAGTAACTCTGGTCTGCAAGATCTTTCAGCTCTTCAAATTATCTAAATGTAATGATTATACGTATCACTGACGTATTTAATCCCCTCCTTTCGAGGAGAAACATCAAGAAGATCCTGCTCGTATATATCGTAATGATCGATCGTTAACAAGGCTGCATTCGAACACGTTTGACGCAGTCGTAAGTGAAAAGGGGAACGTATATAGTCAGACGCATCGCGCTCTCGCAGTAGTTACCCTTGGCTCTGTCTTTTCACAGTCGTTCGCTGATTCATTAAAAGTTTCGTTTCATGTCCCGGGACACTTGACTTTCTTTGTTAAAAAATTGCTTCATACAAATTAAAAACCTCCCGTCCGTGTGATTTAATTAAATTTAACCGTCTCGCCCTGGCAAAGTAAATTTAAAATAAAATTGATGTGGAAACGCAAACGGAACTTTTTACTACTAAGCCTGCTTTTATGTGTAATATAACTATTATAATTACTATATAATTATTATTTATAATAATCATAATAATAATTATTATTGTTTATTATTATTATTACTATTAGTGTAATTATAATTATTATTGTGTAATTATTATTTATAATAATTAACGTAATTATTGTAATTGATTATTATTATTATTATTATTACTACTATTACTGTAATTATAATCATTATTGTGTAATAATTAACGTAATTATTGTAATTGATTATTGTTATTATTATTATTATTATTATTACTGTAATTATTATTGTGTAATTATTATTTATGATAATTAACATAATTATTGTGATTGGTTATTATTATTATTATTATTATTATTATTATTATTATTATTATTACTGTAATTATTATTGTGTAATTATTATTATTATTACTACTACTACTACTACTATTACTGTAATTATAATTATTATTGTGTAATTATTATTTATAATAATTAACGTAATTATTGGAATTGTTACAATTTTCGAACTCAAAATGAAAACATACAATTCTCTCTGTTTCAAACCGACGTGAACAATTCCGTATAGAATTCTACATCCGCAATTCTATATTTGCAGTTATATAAAATACTGTTTATTCTACTAACGATACTCTTTGATTTGTCACTTTGATAAATCCCGTGTTAAAATATATCGTTTTCAATTCCAGAGACAATTCACGAAATTCCGAAAATTGTGTAAATGCAATTTCCGTGTTATATCACGACATGGCTTGACTCCGTCTTCAATTTTTTTCACGCGCGTCTGACGCGTGAGAATCGCGCGACGCAAAGTCGCAGAACGCTGGATGATAGATCTGTTCAGGGCAACAGAGTTGTTGCCCTCCGTCGACGAAAACGTTTCCAATAATTACCCCGGCCGTATAATTACCCAGCTACGAGGCGCTGACTTAACGTTGACGTATCGACGTTGTCTCTCTGTTTATCGCTCAACAGAGAGAGACCTACCACAGCAGCCGGCCGTGGACTGCAAGTTTTGATCATAATGGTAACGCTAATTATGTTGAATGGCATTAGTTGCCGGGTGCACAGTGGCTGGCTGGCACAGCTGTCACACACACGCGCGCGCGTGCGCGTGTGTGTGTGCGTGCGTGTGTGTACGCACGCGTACCACGAGGGAAACGAGAATGCAGTTCACAGTGTAACGAGCATTTCGCACCTAATAATAGCAGACGTAATATTACCAGCATTATTACCCTTGCCAAAGTGGCTGCGTCGTTCTCTCTCTCTCTCTCTCTCTCTCCTCTCTTCCTTCTCTCACCTAAAACCGCCGTTAACTTGGATACGATCGGATCGAAGGGCCAACTCGACGTCGCTGCGTTGCGGCGTAGATTGTTTAGTTGTCCTCTGAGTAGACCCAGAGAGAGAGAGAGAGAGAGAAATTTCAAGTTTTTAGACTATTCGGTGGAATCTTTATTCCGTCGATATAGAAGCAGAGTGTTGCCAAAGTCCTGGCACGACTGATCAAGAGAACGAGACGTACGACTCTCGTATGAATGAATGACAATTCTTTTTTTGTTTTATTTTGAATAACTCTTGCCACGGCACGTCGAGAATTCTCTGTCCCGAAATTGTAATATTTTCTCAGTGTCTAAGTATATTTCAGTAAAATGAAGTAGTCAGAGCAAGTAATAAATTTGTCACTTCTCGATATTTTTGCATTCGAAGCGAAAGCGACGAAATTATTGTGTACGGTTCGGTCACTCGTTATGGTCCGCAGTCAAGAATGAAATTTCATTTGTAAAAATCAATTATACTTGAGCATTAGTCAAGCATATAAATTGAATTTCATACTCGACGTTATACCCGAGTCAGATTGAATTGTTATTCAAACGATATACTCGAACGTTATACAAATTTGATATTGAATTTTATATCTGACAAGTACGTTCGGATTATGTTATTAACTATATATTAATTTGCTTTAACTGTTTCGATCGCAGATTTCTCTTGATCGACGATTGTTTCTTGATGTTTGTTGCGTGCCGCTGAATTACAGGTTACTCGCGATTCGAAGATTCGCCAAGTATGTGCGTTGGAAAAGAGAAAAACGAGGGAGAAGAGTGGTTTACCCTCTCTCGATAGGGAAACTGGGTAGACGAGCCACTTATTTACTCGGAAATCACACACACCCACACGCGGGCAGATATATGGACACGTATAAAAATACACACACGTGCACAGAGAGAAAGAGAGAGAGAGAGAAGCAGAAAGGGCAGACTCGCTTCTCGAGTGGTGTTTCCGCGTCATAAAGCATTCACGAACTCTGGCCTAGATTTATTCCGGGCTTGTGTCGTACCGCTCGTCGGAATCAAAGAAAAATCAGGGAAATTCCAGCCCCGGCAACTTTCAACCTTCCTCTCGTTTCAGTGGTTACCGAAAGTTGCAAGCAACGACACATGTCACGGTGTGGCGAGGGGGGATGGGGAGGGGGGAACAAAAATTTTAAATATTTGAACGATAGCAGTCAATCGGACAGCTATCGTCCTATTTCTCTCCACCGAAGTTAGGGAGAAGTTGTGTCCGTGTTTTACTGTCGGGTGTAAATGTAGAGAGCAGAGAAATATTCTCTGGAGCAGTTATATTTGGACGTTTGGTAATAATATTTCGAGATATACCCTAAATTCAAGATTAGTAATAATGTTTAGATTTCGATAATGAATTAAGTATAGAGAGAAAATCAAACGAAATATTTTTGACAAACGGATTTCAGATATTAACATTAAGCTACACGTCGTTGTATAAATTATTTTCACATATTCTCCTACGAAATTTTCATCGATCAAATTAAATTACTTGATTTATTAAATCACTTGGACGAAAGGATCACAAGCACAATATCTGAAATTAATATCTGAAACTGTATTCGAAATTAGAACCATTTTCATCTTTACATCTTTCGCAAGATTTTAATTGATTAAATAACAAATCACTCCTGAATAATAGATCAATGTTAAACAAAACAGAATATGAGAATAAATAAATTCTTATGTTTATATATTTTATTTACAATATTCTCTGTCTTCCTCCCTTTCAAGATTTCAATTGATTAAACGCGATATGACAAATGACTTCGAACAGGGGCATATTAAATTCGCAGTCGGTTCTCAGAAATGAGGAATTTCGTGTCTGTGAAACGAAAACAGTTCCGTTAATTAGAAGCTCGAAGCAACGAGTCGCCATCTCTGCATCGAAAGAGAGGAGAGAGAGAGAGAGAGCGTTTAGATAATTAGGCACACAGCCTAACATCGTTTACACGACTGATGCACGTCAGAGACCCGTTCCTTCGACTAATTCGATCGGTGTTGACTTTGCTTGTTGCAGTTGGACAGGTTCAAAGAGCCGCCGGCGTACGGGCCGATGTGCGATCTGCTCTGGTCCGATCCACTGGAGGACTTCGGCAACGAGAAGAACGCCGAGCACTTCTCCCACAACAGCGTTAGGGGTTGTTCGTACTTTTACAGGTGAGTGATCTGCAAATAACGTTCACCAGACTAATTTAGAGCTCGGCTGTGTGCAAGCTCTCTATCATAAATGAAAAGAAACTTTAAATTAAAGGACTGCGAGTTTCGTTTTTGTTATTTTCTTTGATTGGAACCCCAAAGAGATTCTAACACGTACGTAATTTTAGAAGAACAAATTTCGAGAAAATCTACCAATAATAATGTCAAATATTGCTCAGAATCTTGAGGAAACAGGTGAGAGAAAAAAATTCCTTACTGAGGAATTTTCAGAAAATTTCGAAGGGTGATGATACTATCTATTTTAGTATTATATTTTTAAATTAATTATTCTTATTTTATTTTAAATTATTTTCATTTTATTTTAAATTATTTTCGTTTTATTTTAAATTATTTGAAATTATTTTCATTTTATTTTAAATTATTTGAAATTATTTTTATTTTATTTTAAATTATTTGAAATTATTTTTTAAAATAATTTTAAATTTTTATATTATTATAATATTATATTTTTAAATTGACTAGAAATTCTCTTCCCTTTTCAACCGAAACGAATATTATTCCTGCGTTAATTACGGTCAAATAACACTCAAAAATCAAAAAAAAAGAAAAAGAATAAAAAGAGAAGAGAACTGTCGACGATGGACGAGGTCGTTGACACGAAAGCTTCCGACGAATTTCGCTGGGGAGTCGGCTCGTTTGGTGTCCCACGATCGCTTTCGAGTCGCGACGAACAAACGGCTGGCTAATTATTCGATGAATAGGATGAAGGTACGAGAGGCGGAGAGACGGAGCAGGAACGTGAAAGGCCGCGTGAGACATTTTCAGAGAGGCAGAAAAGCGACGAGAGGCGTTCTATAGTGAATGGAAAAGGGCCAGGGGTTGTTTCAACGTTGTCTAGCGTGATGGTCCGACGTTTTACGATTATTCAAAAGTCATTTGCAAATTGATCGCAAAGATAAGTAATTGAACATTGAAATTCATTGTGCAATGCGACTTAAAAATCGTAATTTCCTATTTTCACGAACGTTGAATATTAAAAATTTTACAAGTAAAAATATTCACATCTATTTTCGATATTTAACGTGTCATCATCACACGTTACATTTATATTCTCAATTCTTTGCTTGTTTATTTCGGTCATATCTGCCTCGAATATCCCCGAAGCGCATAAACGCCCACGTTGCCTGGCAACAGTCGTAATAACAAATTGTTCATTATGCTAATTAATTCTTCAACAACTGGATCCGTTGTTCGTTAACGATCCTACATTTAACGCAACGTATGTATATATCACTAACGTGCTCACGCGCGTTCGCTAATTATCCCATATTCCACGCAAACTACGTAAATAATCCATGTCACGCGGTACGATCATTTAAACAATCATCAGCCTACGCAGGCCGCGAAGCGAATATTTAATCGGGGTAGCAGTTTGCCAGCCGGTTCCGGTAGACCGTGAAATCGCAAGTAACACGACGACACGACGTGTTTTCCAGCATGTGTCTGACCAGGCGCACTCCTTTTCCACTCGAGCCCCAATAATTGCACGACGACTGATTAGCGTTGTTTGCGAACTTCGATTCAACAGAGGGCACGTTTGGGTCGACAGTTAGCCGGGGCTAATGAAGGGGGATTGTGTTTCGTTTAAATTTAAATTCGTTCGCACGTCCGACCGTGCGTCGACTCGTTCTACTAGAGGCCGTCGTTTCTCACCGTCTCGCGTCCTTCTCCGTGAAGCAATTAATGCGAATTTCGATTCATATCACACGGGATTTCTCTGATCGAAGTTGGGAAAAATGTTACGCACGAACGTTAGAAATTCAAATTTACAAGAACAAACTGAGAAACTGACTGTCTTTTGCGAATCAACGTTGAACATAGTTGTAGAGAGTTTTTGTAAAAAAAAAAAAAAAAAAAAAAAAACTGAAAAAAACTGAGTTTCTCGTTTGTTTTTCAATTTCCAACATGATCGTTTCTCTATCTTTGATCAAAGAAGGCAGCCTATAATTATACAATACCGAGTGCTTCTATTGAATTGAAATTAATCGACGTTGAAACATTTTTCGAAGAAAGTAAAAGTAATTGGTTTAAGGTAAAAGTTTTTCGTTTATTTATCCTCGTAAATTTCAATTTCGAACATTTGTGCAAATTCACGATCAAAGACATCACTCTATATATAATAATATAATACCGTTTTCATTAAATTGAAATTAATCGACGTTGAAGATAGTAAAAAGGTAGAAGTAATTTCGAGAGCACGATTAATCGCGTTTCGGATTGGTTGTTACAGCGACTAACGTTGAGAGTGTGAGGGAGAGAGAACGATTGCGTCCGCGGTATGTTCGTGTCAACAAATTAAGCGCTAGACGTCAGTCGACTGACCTTTTTCGCGCGCCTATAACTGACCTGGCCAAGGACCGCGAGAAACGCTCGAGCCAAGGTAAAGGCAAGGCCGCAAACTACCCTTAAGCGCTGTTCACAACTGATCACGAGTAGAACTCGCTACAATCCAAACTACGCTGATTAACGTCTTGCCACGCACGTCGAGAATTCTTTTGTCCCAAATTTGCAATATAATTTCTATTCTTTCTGGTATTTTAAGTATATTTAAGTAAAACAAAATAGGCGAAACAGATAATGAATATTTATTATCTCTTAATAATTTCTATCTATGTGCAGTGATGTCATGCCGACGAGTTGAAAAAGAAAGCGACGAATTATTGTATACGGTTCGGTCGCTCGTTATGGTCCGCAATCAATTGGTTAACCACTTGCGCTGGAATAACGTCTTGCCACGCACGTCGAGAATTCTTTTGTCCCAAAATTGCAATATAATTTCTATTCTTTCTGGTATTTTAAGTATATTTAAGTAAAACAAAATAGGCGAAACAAATAATGAATATTTATTATCTCTTAATAATTTCTATCTATCTGCAGTGATGTCATGCCGACGAGTTGAAAAAGAAAGCGACGAATTATTGTATACAGTTCGGTCGCTCGTTATGGTCCGCAATCAATTGCCAGCGCAAGTGGCGCTGGAATGACGTGCCACGTCGAGAATTTTTCGTCCGAGATTGCAACATTTTTCTCAGTTTTAAGTATGTTTAAATGTGAATCCAGGCGAAACGAACGATAAGTTTACTACTTCTTAATAATTTCTGTCCAGTGATATCGTACCGACGTAGCTCAAAAGAAAAAGAAAGCGGCGAATAATTGTATACGGTTCGGTCACTCGTTACGGTCCGCGAACCAGTTGCTAGCGTAAGTGGTTAACTTTGTCAGAGTTGGAAGAGTAGAAAAATGGTACCAAAGCTGTTATTCGTTAAAATCCAAAAATGACAGTTCACTTTGAAACTTCCGCAATTACCCGAGCGACATTTTCTTAAATAATCGAGCCTTTCGATTTTTTTTTTTTTTTTTTTTGGAAATACACGTAACAGAAGATATATAATAATAAAATTCGTCGACAGTAGCTGCCCTTTCGTTAATCTTCATTCATAAAGTGTCGATTCCTATTCGCGAAAATATAAATTTGCGTAAATATGTGTAGCCTGTTTCATTTCCTTAAATTAATTAAAATTTATTTGAATCAATCAACTAAGAAATTTCGATTTGAAATGATATTTGCAAGTGAAACATCAAGGATCTTCGCTTGATCTCTTTCTTGTCGTTTCGTTGATCTTCCAGGTTTGGGTCAGCGTTGATATTCAAGTTGCGTATGGCTTTATGACCGCTTTTACATAGCTCATTATTTCGGGTATACCGCGATGCGCCATTAATTATACACGATACGAGCCGATTTACGAGAGCAGTGAATCGTGTTGTTCGCCGTTAAAAGTACGGGCACGTCGTTTCATACAAATTGCAGCAGCCACCGGAAGCTGGATGGCTCTGCCGGATAGTTATCATGCTAAAAGCCACTGCTTCGTGACGTTTGTTTCGAATATTCTGTTTATACCAAAGGATATTCTCTCTCCTTTCTTTAATCATGTCATTCGGCGAAATACGTTCGTCTTCTTACTTCAGCCTTCTTACTTGGATCATTTTTGCTCGAGAAATTTCGCGAATTCAAGTATATTCGTTTGTTTCAATTATATCGAATACAATTGAAAAATGGCTACTTTGACGATACGATATTGTGTCGTCATTAGTGAAGCGTATTTTTGCTTCAATTGCGCTTAAAGAATGGATGGTCTTCGTTATTCATATTTCCTGCACTCTCTCGGAAGATTGTACTGTAATAATAATAATCGTCAGTGAAAATTTACAAGTCACATAAATTACAAGTTACTCGTTTGAATAAACGCCATTGATTAATATTAACAAATGAGTCGTTCGAAGCTAGTGAGACGTTCTCGAAGAATAAGAATTGTGAAACAATGAGCTACAATTTGCAATCTACCTAATCGATAATATTATTATTACAGTAGTAAGAAATTATTATACGTTGTGCGTTTAATGTTCCAATTATATTCCAACAATTCCTCGACAATCTCCCCTGTATTTACCAGCGTGATTAAAGTACACAGAATATAAAGTTTCAATACACCGAAACCGGGAATTACATTGCAGCTAGCAGCACTATGAAAATTAAATAACTTCAAGCTTTAATCCGTCGCGCATCGTCATCCGTCAAGAGATCTTCGTCCATATTCACGACACGATAAATTTTTAGTTCCTTAAAAAGGAACGAAAAAAAAAAGAAAAAAGAAAAAAAGAAAAAAAAGAAGACCAAAAAGCAACGGGATAAAAATAGCAGGAATTATTCGTACAACACCGAGGAGTGAAGGTAACAATAAATCGTGACGTATTAACACGCCCGAGCTTATTAACTAATTGGTTCGTCCGTGATCCGTTTCTCTTTTTCCGCGAGAGCGGTACACGATCGATTCGCGAGATGACCCCCGTCAGATGCTGATGATTTATCGGCCGCATTATAATTTATAAACGCTCTCGCGGCCTGTGCTTCTGTTATCGTGCTCGATCGCCTGGATAAAATTACTCCGCCCCGAGAGAGAGAGAGAGAGAGAGAGAGAAGGTGAATGAGAGAGGAAAAAGTCGGACAAAGACGAAGGGAACAAAAGAAAGAAAGGAGAGACGAGAGAGAACAAAGACGAAGAAAAAGAAAAAGAGAGAGAGGGGGAGAAAAAGTTTAACAAAGACGAAGAGGAGAGAGAGAGAGAGAATTATTAGGAATTTTCGCGTGCAACCTCGCGTGCAGCTTGCAGCAAACCCTGGCAAAATTGTCGAGAGCGTTTTAAGCCTCCCTTGCACCGTACTTCCGGCCAACCTTCGAACAAATTTCACCTATGTGGATCACGTCGTTTACTTGCTTGTTGCTGTCGCCTAACTCTTACGAAACGACAAGCTCGTGCGTTTCGATGACAATTAGTAATCTCAATGCTTTCTAGTGATACCTGGAATTGAATATTATTATTATTTTTTTTTTTTTTCGAGAAATCGTTTCGATCTTCAACGTACCATATGTCTGATAGAAGTGTCACTCACGCAATCAGAATTATTGGTTTAGAAAAAAGTATTGTAATATTTATATTTAATAAATATATAATATTTGTATTTAACAGATATATAATATTTGTATTTAACAAGTTTATAATATTTATATTTAGGAAATATATAATATTTATATTTAACAGATATATGATATTTATATTTAACAAATATATAATAAAAAAATTTAGGAAGTATATAATATTTATATTTAACAAGTATATAATATTTATATTTAACAAACATATAATATTTATATTTAACAAATATATAATATTTAGACTCGAAGACTAGCATTAGGTTTTGATAGGAAGTTGATAAGTTGCATCTCGTCCGATTGTACTTCGAGATACGGTTTCCTTCAGAACAGAAAATTTCTTACAAATTTTCAGCATTTTATTCAAGTCTATTAAAATATTATAATCTTCAAAGAATTCACTAATTCACATAAAATTCTCCGATGAGCAAACAAAGGAGTACGCGAGAATTTTTAGAGAATAATTTGGAGCATTAGCACTATATTTAAAAGTAATATCTATATTTAAAGTACAACGTAACGATTCGTGGTAATTGATAAAATCTCATCTGACCACGTCACTTTGTTCTGGAAATGATAACTCGTATCGTTTCACTTATTCAGAATTATTTAGAATTTAATTTGGCTTTTGCCCAACGAAGGGAACAATCATTGAAGAATTTTTTCGAGACTAATAGAAACCTAGATTTCAAGCTCAAGTCAAATTCATGCTAGTTTCAAGCGGCGATGGTCACAGGAAATTCCAAGGAACCGGTAGCTATTCTTGCCGATGAATTTCGCGTACCAGAGACTCTGTTGAAACTTCGCCCAACTTCGGACAGAAAATGAAGACACACAAGACAAAGAAAATGTAAAACAACGTGTAATTTACGTCGTTCGAAATCCCGAAGGAACTCGGGCAACAATCGAGAATTAACCGAGTGCAACAGCTCCAATGGGGAAGAAGCTCGACGCTTTTCATCGACGCGAAACTCTTTATGTGAGACTCGATGGTGTCGCCGGGGAAATATCGCGTGTTTTATCGCCGATACGCGACACGATTATTTATCGTGGCACGCCGTTTACACCGAAAACGCATTTAATTCTGATGGAAATTCCACAGAGTCAGCCTCTATTGCCAAAACTGTTGTTAGTCGAGCAAAACAACGAAACGGGGGCGTTTCTTGCGTTTCGAATAATAACGAAGAAAGTTGTGCTGATCGTGTGAAAGTCTTGTTTCTTGCATTCAATGGTACTTTCATATTCGTTCTGTATTGTTCTTGCTATTGGATTTATCGTCGTTGCTATATATTAGTCATGCTCGTTCTTGTATATTAATACTGGTTATATTGATATTAGTATCGGGTATTAATTATTGTAGTATTAATATTGGGTATGTTGATATTAGTATTGTTGTTCATTCCTTTGAAATTATTTTTAAAAGAATCGACATACAGTGTGCATTATCTTTAAATACTCGTAGATATTCATTCTTTTTTAAATTGTATTATTTTGAAATAACTATTTTAAATTGTATTATTTTGAAATAACTATTTTAAATTGTATTATTTTGAAATAACTATTTTAAATTGTATTATTTTGAAATAACTATTTTAAATTGTATTATTTTGAAATAACTATTTTAAATTGTATTATTTTGAAATAACTATTTTAAATTGTATTATTTTGAAATAACTATTTTAAATTGTATTATTTTGAAGTAACTATTTTGAATTATTATTTATTTATTATTATTAATTATTATTGTTGTTGTTGTTGTTATTCATTATTAATTATTTTATTTTATTTTAAATTATATTATTCATTAATCGACTTCAATGAATGAAAAATCAAAAACGACGATGACGTTACAAGTGCTGCTTCTTAAATATATAACTTAGTATTCACGATATTATTTATACCATCTTCTTGCAATAAACGAACTATATATTTATAATAATAAATTATCTCGTACAACTAACAATTTCAAGCGCCAGATAGAAAAAGAAAAGAAAAAAGAAACGTCACCCTCTGCTGCGGTACTTTCACCTTTTGAAATTTGATCGAAATTCACGATTTTTTCTCGAGCTGCGATGAAATATTATGTATCCCGAAACATGTGAGGTCTGCAAAAAGAGAAAAAAAAAGTCCATTTCTTTCTTTAAATTCGTAATTCAGGTGAAACGAATGGAATAAAACTCAGTTGAATCGACACGAGATTTTTGCCGATTTTTCAATTGGGACGAATCTTCGAAATTCGATCGGCCAGCGTGAAAAGACATATTTCTATCGCAACGAGCTCTGATAAAACACGGTATCACGTGAAATATGCGAGGTCTGACAGAAATAAAAGAGAAGAAAAAAAAAGAAGGGAAGATCGTATTTCTCGTCACTTTTTCGAGAAGAGGGATTTTTATTTCAGGAAATTTGATAACAACTTCGGGGTGAGCAAGAGGAAGAGGGTTCCCGCTCGAGTCGAATTTCCGATTGGTTTTACATATTCGCGGCTCTTTTCCCTCTCGATTTTACCACCGCGGCGGCGTGGTAGCGAGGGGAAGAGTAGGATTTTTAGCTGGCGAGGAAGGGGATATCGAATCGAGTCGCGTCCTCGCCACACACTCTCTCGCGAAATGTAATAACACGGCTGCCGAGCGGAGAGAGAGTGTGCATCATTTCTCGCGATTTTTCTCTTACAGTTACGCGGCGTGCTGCGACTTCCTGCAGAACAACAACCTGCTCAGCATCATAAGGGCGCACGAGGCACAGGACGCTGGCTACCGCATGTACCGGAAATCTCAGACGACGGGCTTCCCATCGCTAATCACCATCTTCAGCGCGCCCAACTACCTCGACGTCTACAATAACAAGGTGAGATTTTTCGTCTTTTTTTTTTTTTTGTAGAGAGAGTGTCACGAAATTATACGATTAAATATCTAAATATAATTTTTAAATATTAACATAATTTTTTTTTTTGCAAAGAAATTATACGAGAACACGTTTCATCAAAATCACGAAAATTATACGATTAAATATTTAAATATAATTTTTAAACGTATTAACGTAATTATAATTTTTTTTCTTCTTTTCGTAATGATAAATTGATCGTAGGATATTTTCTATTGTTCGTGTTGATCGAATTTGAAAAAGTTCATCGTCTCATGGCGGAAAATTCGTTCAAAAACATGTATGAAAAGTATTATTCAAATTGCGCAATTGAATAGAATATCTTTTCGCTTGAAAAATTAATTCTGATGCAATGAGAGAGGATGTGCGTTCAAAAACGCGTTGATTTAATATAGAAACCTTTTATAATTGATTAATAAAATGTTTTCTACTATTGTGTCAATTGAATTTTGAAGAATTCGTCTTACATACTGATAGAGAATTTCTTTCACACGTGTGTATAATATGTATTTTATTATTGAATCGTAACGTGTATAAAAGTTATGGAAATTATACAATGTACATTGAATGTAAAATATATCTTCCTCGCGAAGAATTCATTTTGCTGGAAAAATGCTTGTCGAAATATTAATTTATAAAAATTATGAAGATTGTACAATCGATTTCAAATATTACACCATGCTTTCCACTTTTCACGCGAGTAATTTTACGTTCACAGGCGGCTGTGCTGAAATACGAGAACAACGTGATGAACATCAGGCAGTTCAACTGTTCGCCACATCCCTACTGGTTGCCCAATTTCATGGACGTTTTCACGTGGTCTCTGCCATTTGTAGGTGAAAAGGGTGAGTGAATCAATGTGCAAGGTATCTCAGGAAATTAAGCAATATCAATTAAATTTCACCAATGTAATTATATTAAATCACAAATCATATAAAACTCGCGACCTTACAATATTTATATTACATATATTTATAACATTTGATTATATAATTATAGATATTATAATATAATTGTATAATTATAGCTATTATAATATAATTGTATAATTATAGCTATTATAATATAATTACATAATTATAGATATTATAATTTAATATCTTAAATATCATATAATATTTAATCGCGTTAAATCTCGCCTTCATTTTGCACTAATATCAGAAGACTTGCTCACTTTCGAATTTTAACTTTTTCCCCAATTTTTCTCTAGAATCTGACCGATTTGTCTGTCGCATTACTGGTAAATTAATCGCCCGATTTCTTATTTCTCTTGTTTCAACAGTCACAGAGATGTTGGTCAACGTGCTGAACATCTGCTCGGACGACGAGCTGATGAGCGACGGAGACGACGGGCTCGAAGAAGGTAATGTCAACTATTACTTCGCTCTTCCTTGTCCTTCTTTTAATACGACCAAGTTTCTTGCAGAGATTCTCCTTTCTCTCTCTCTCTCTCTATCTATCTATCTATCTATCTATCTATCTATCTATTTATCTTTATATATTTATATCAATATTTTTCTTCTTATTTCTTTCAAATCGATATCCACTGGTCCCTCTTACATCGTGATCAGAGTGTTCCCTCTTGTGCGGTACGCTTGATGCTTGAACCGATTAACCGATTCAAAGGAATGTTTACACGTTTTTTATGATTTCCGTTACTGTTTTTTTTTTTTTCCTTTTTTCTTTCTTCTTCTTCTTCCATTGTTATTAAAAACGAAAATGAGAAATGAAACGAGAAAACTTTGATACCTAAATTATCTCGAATTATTTGAATCATTTAAATTATCTCGAGTTGTATAGAATATTTTTGTATCGTTCGTCTCGTGACGTTATTACTTTTTGATGTTGCTCTTTTACTTTTTTATTGTTATCCACGTCAGGTTGAAAATTATTGTCACGTTTCTCTCACACTTTTCTCTCAGTTTTATTTCTTTTTATGTAAGACGTTCCTTGTTTCTTCTGTCGAGTTGAAACTAAAGTTCGAAAGAAAGAACAGTTCTAGTTCGAAAGCCCCCTTTTTTCGGCGTTTTTTATGTCTTCCGAACGTGCTCAGAGACACGATTTAAGAGAGGCCATGTTCGAACGCTCGGGAACGCGAGGATTCATCTCTTCACCATGCGTTAAAGTCTCGAATGGCGAGATAACGAAGAGTGACACACGGTTCCTTTGATCTTCTATTCTTCTTTCTCTCTCTCTCTCTCTCTCTCTCTCTTTCTCTCTCTCTGTGTCTCTCTCACTCACTTACTTACTTTTCCTGGGAATCGTCGCGTTCAACCGAATGGGAAGATCGATCGCGTGACTGCAAAGAACTTAAAAAACACGAGAGATAGATCTCCACTCTTTTCCGATCTACTTTTGTACACACCTCTCTCTCTCTCTCTCTTTCTCTCTCTCTCTTTTCTTTCGATTCAGCTTCGATCCGCACTTCGCTTACGAGGGACATTGCTCGAATGCTGTTCACTTTTGTTTCGCTTTCTGATGAATGTTAATGAAATTTTCTACTATCTCTTTTCTTTTTTTTTTTTTCTTTTTTTTCTGTGTAATTCAGTCGCAACTGACGTTCATTTACATGTTCGCGAACAGTATGTTGAAGAAACAGAGAGAAGCGAAGGTAGAATTGAACAGTGTTCCTCGTTGGTCGACGTGAGGAACAGAAATGGTCGCTCTTTTTAAAATTCGACACGATTTTATTATTGCAAATTACGAATTTCGCTCATTGTCGTCGTTGAGTTGTCTATGAAAAAAAGTAAGGAAATATCGATCACAATTTTGTTATTTAACATGTACATATTGATTGACAGACTGCGGACTTTCGTGCAAGTTTTCACGAACCTGATTAACCCTTCGTGTTATATATAATATAATAGTCTACAAGCACGCAACAAATTAAAAATGCATTTTCGTCTTTAACAATATGCCTTTTGATACATTTATTCGATTGTAGCACTCTCGTTGAACTCGCGAGGAGTAAACTAAATTATTTTAATTTAGGACTCAACACTCAAAGGGTTAAACAGAATCTAAGTAGAAATTTATTTTATGACAAGTACTGTACTCTGCGTAGATTTTCTAGACTTTTGCATATTACAGTTGCAGTGCATCTTGCAATTTTAAACTTCCCATAAACGTATGAAAATCAACAGTCTGGTAACTGTTCGATATCTCGAGTATATCGAACCCGACTCGTCCAGAAGATCGAACTTTCCTTGGAGGTAAATTTTTAAAACGAAATTTTCGAAAGTCAAGTCTCGAACATCGAACCGAAGTAAAGATGTCGAATTTTTCCAAGACAACTCGCCACGACTTTTTCTACTTTTCTTCGGAAGCTTTCGATCTACTCGCAACGCGAGCGTTTTTTAATTGAGCTTTGCCGCCACGCCTCGATCCGCCAACAGCGACCGAAAAAAGAAAAAAGAATACATATATATAAGAAAAACGGTCGAGGAAGCCGTTATATACTTCCGAATTATTTCTTCTCGATTTTACTCGAATCACACCTTTCGTTCTAGTGTTAACCACTCCGCTCAGAGTGGCCTATAGTTTCTCTCTCTCAAAAAAAAAAAAAAAAAAAAAAAAAAAAAAAAAAAATAAAGAAACATTTCACCTTTATTCGGTGTTAAAAAAAAAAAAAGAAATTCCCACTTCTCAAAAGTAAAGAACAAACAAGTTTTTCGAGGAACCGGTGATCGAAAAAAACCGGCAAGAAAAAGAAAAAAAAAATCAGGGCGAACTTTGATAGTCCCTTATGATCCCTCTCTTTATTATCCCCTTTTGCCACCCTCTTTCTTTTTTCGCCCCCGAGAAAAAGAAAAGATTACATCCTCTACCACCGGGGAGAAAAAGAATCAAAAAAAAAAAAAACGAACAAATGTTCGAATGTCGAATAAAAACGACAGAACGCCCCATATCCCGCGGTATCTCGACTTTCAGAGAAAAATTTTGAATTCTCTTTCTGTTTCCATTTTCACCCGCTGCACGGACAGATGGTAAGAAGCGCCACTCGACTCTTCTAATCGTCACATTATTAAGAGCTTCATTATATATTTGATCATTGATTTTTTAGCTGTGTGTATATATATATGTATGTATATATACATACATATATATATTTCTGTATTAATATATATATGTGTATATATATATACACATATATATTGTTCTTTTTTTCCATTAGATAGTGTCGGTGTGTCGGAGTTTATTTTCTCTCTCTCTCTCTCTTCTCTCTCTCTCTCTCTCTCTCTCTCACTCTATCTGTTTTCTTGTTACCATTCGATTCTTTCTTCTTTATCTTTCACTACTTTCCATTTTTCCGTTTGTTGTTCTTCCTCTTTTCTCCTTGTTTCGTATATATATATATATACATACATTTACAAATATTGGTGTATATATATATATATGTATATTTTATTTGTATATGTATATTTTCTTTTCACGTATTTTGTACGTTCTTTCGGTCTCTTCTGCTCCTTTTCTCGAAGAAAACCAGCGAGCAAAGGACATAAGAAGCGAAAATTCCGAAAACAATCGAGCAAACGAAAATCTAGATCAATGCGATATTTTTTTTTTTTTCGTTTTTCTTTCTTTTTTTCCTTTTTTTTTTTAATATACGCGCAGAATCGCAAAATCTGTAAAAAATCGTGTTTTGTTCTTTTGCATTTCTCTATGGTTTTTCTTTTTTCAATTTTCTTCTGTTTCTCCCCCCTCCCTTCTCTCTTTAATTTCTGTCATATCTTCTTCTTTCGATCGAATCACAAACGCACGTGCACTGTGCGTGCGCGAATTTTCTTCATTTTCTCTCTCAACATTTCTCTGTCCGTCTCTTTGTCATCCTCTCTCTCTCTCTCTCTCTCTCTCTCTCTCTCTCTCTCTCTCTCTCTCTCTCTCTTCTCTATTCATTTTTCGTGGTTCGTAATACATCTCTCGCATCAAGATTCGTTCTACATTTTTCTAGCTCTCTTTTTTGTCTCTATATCTTCTTTCTAGTCCTCTGTGTATGTGCGTATGTGTATATATATATATATATATCTTTCTCTATTTTATCTGTATATTACTCATTAGAATATAAATATTAATATAAATATACATACATACATATATAAATATATGCACAAACGTTCATATGTTTTTTACATTACCTCGATGACACACACGATCTGAATTATTGTCGTTGTCATCTGTAGAGATTGATCATTCTTCTGCATCGTTACGACCATGATGTATATAAATATATATAATATATATATATATTACTATACATTTAAACAGTATATTTCCGTCACCTTTGATTCGGTGTATCCATTCAAGATGGCGCTTTCTTCTTCAGGATCCTTTCTATCAATCTTCAACTGTTGTCATTTAACTACAGCTGATTATAATAGTTAATAAATTTCATAGTATCTGGCGGATTGTGACAAGTGAAATTAATTTATATCAAATCCTTGCTAAATAATATCTAGTAAATCTACAATCATGGTAATGGTGGGTTACAAACCGACAAACTGACTCAGTTTTTTTGATTAGGTTCTTGTCATCACGTGCTAACAACTTTGTTCATTGAATGACAAACGATTCCTCGTTAATTGGTTGCCTCTTTGTTTAATAACAATGATGATGTCTACTTTCTTTTGATTGAAAGGAAAATAAAAGCAACGAAAACGACGGAACGGAAAATATTCTGTTTAATATTATTTCAGAAAACACATATAATTCCCGGACGCGCCATCTTGAATGCTACGTTCACGCACTTGCGATTTTGCTCGAAAGTTCGCCACGTACCTTTTTCGATACATGTTCTTTACTTCGATCTCCACATCTCTGCACCACCTCTCTTCTCATCTTCTATTTTTCATTTCTATCTCTCATTCCGATCTCTCGAACCATATATATTTACATATACCAATTCCTTTTCTAACCCGGGGTCGATCTATTCTAACTCTCTCCCTCCAAATTATCCATTGTCCAACGTCCACGCGGTTTCATCTCTGTTTCTCTCCTTGGTACACGTCACATCCTAAAATTGCCTCGTACACGTGCACCGATCGTGAAAAAAACTCACCCATTGGACTCTGGAGAGCGGTTGTTTCCCGATTGATCTTCATTCTGATCGTTCGTGGTTCGCCACGTGCGTTACGTTCGTCTCAATCGACCGTAACGTTTGAATTGTAAGTAATTCGTCGAAGATTGGCAGGACGTAGCTAGATTTCTATAGTCGGGGGATAAACGGTGGATTTCGAGTATGGATGAACCTGTCTCGCGCGTGTTTGGCAGCCCGGTCTCAGGTATGATGCATCGAGGTGATAACTCTCGCGTCGGATGTTTAGTTTGTTGCGCTGCGAGAAGACGAGCCTGGATTTGTTGAATTAATTGTTCAACGATGATAGATAATCGGTCTGGATCTCATATAGAGATTTGGAACTGGATGGTCCCGCGTTTGTGTAGAGTTTTCAACGCAGTTTTGAAGAATTTTGAAGAATTATCCTTTGATTATGATTGATGTGTCCTTGATCCTTGCCTCACGTGGCGATCATTGTATCAGTTTCCCTTTTATTTCAGAACAATTTATGTATTTTGGCACGGCACGTAGAAAAGGAATACTTTGAACGCTCTAAACACTTCAGATCTTTATGGATCTTTATGCATTATGGTCAAGCGTGGAACGTCTCTTTTTTTAGAAAGTATGTCTAACAACCTGCACGCAGAATTTTTTTTCCATACTCAAATTTCTCCGAAACAGATTGAAACGTTTCAGACAACAATTGCAGAGCGCGAACACGAACAGAGTCTGAACGTTTGAACGCTTCAATGTGTCCCCGAAATTATTTTAAGATCGGGAAGCATCGATCTCGAAGAGTCCACATCGGCAATCATAGTTTCACCGCCGATTAAAATCTCACACACGTAAATCGAGGAGAAACGAGATATTCGAGAGAGATTTCGCATATCTATTTATCCGTACGGTCGACTTTGCAAAATCGTTCCGTTAACTATAGCTTTCACCCTTTGGCCCTTTTGTCACTCTGTTTAGGAAACCACCCCACCTCCTCCCCCCCCCCTTTTAGCTCAAGAATGCCCCCTTTGTCACCCTGATTTTCAACAAAGCCCAAAACGAAATTGCACTGACTGTGTTTTTTATCGTACTCCTTCTCTATTATATTTGTCAATCAATCACACTGGCCTTGGACTCCTCCTATCTCGGCACGACACTATGCTACTACCTCTACTTCTACTACTGCTACTACTACTACCGCAACTACTGCAACTACTACAACTACTGCAACTACTACAACTACTACAACTACTACTAATACTACTATTACTATGACTACTATTATTACTAATACGACTACTATTACTGTAACTACTACTACTACTGACTATTAATACGACCTCTATCACTGTAACTACTACTACTACACTACTACTACTATTACTACTATTACTACTACTACTACTACTATGACTATTAATACAACTACTATTACTACTACTACTACTACTACTACTACTACTATGACCATTAATACGACTACTACTACTACTACTATGACTATTAATACGACCACTATTACTACTACTACTACTATGACTATTAATACGACTACTTTACTACTACTACTACTACTACTACTACTACTACTACTACTACTACTACTACTACTCCACTCAAAACTCCGTTGTTCGGCATACGCAACCCCCGTAAAGTCGCAGCGAAAGTCGTTGTCCAAAAAAAGAACGGTAAGTCCCCATTGAGAGAGCCGACGACTTACTTGAGACGCCAAAAGAGTTTTTTTCGTTGTTCTTCTTCTTCTTTTTTTTCTGTTTCTTTCCTCTTTTGTTTTCTTTCGATTTCTTTTTTTGTTCTTTGGAACGAGCCAGAGGTTTTGATTTTCTCGTTTTTTGTTTTTCCTCTGATGTGTACGAGACGATATAGATATACACGACGAGTATGTTTATGTATAGATACGTGTCGAGCATTTCTGTGATGCTCGTAGATGTGAATTGCTGCAATTTAGAGAGACGAAACGATTTGTATATGTATATCGACGTACTCTTGTACAGGGTGACGCTGAAATTGGTGACAGGAGATCGGTACGGTATTCTTAGAGACGGAAATGGGTAATACGAATATCGACAATTTTCCTACATCGTCTTTAATTTTACTTTCGTTGAATTTTCAATCGTCGAAACGTTGGAGATATTCAATAATGATACCACGAATTATCTGGTAACACTCAAAGACCAAATTATCCAAATTCAATGATACGAAACGAACTTTTAAACATCTTTCTTATAGAATCTGTTTAAATAAACAGCAGTCTGTTCAAGAAGAATAAATACACATTCAAATACATTTTAAATATTTTTACAAAACTTTACACAATCATCATCTTGTTCAACAGAAAGTGTATATATTTGTCGCCATATTCTTCGATACTTAAGAAGAGCAAACTACAGTACGAAAAATCTGTTCGCCAATTTTCCACGTCGCCCCGTGCACATCCGAACGATTTAACTGGCTTTCTTTTCTCCTCTTCTTCTCACGTTTCTTTCTCTTTCTATTTTTTCTTGTTGCCTTTGTTTCTTTCTTCTTCTTTTACTTTGTTTGCCAGTGTTTCTCCTGTTTGTGTGCAGCGTGCGCGCGCGCGCGCGCGAACGCGTCACCGCGGCCAGTTCCGCTGGACCGGAAGCCTTGCCTCGGGTTAATTACACCGGGACCGGTAATTAACCTTATCGCGCTCCGATGCAAGATTTATCTCAAGTTCCACCAGCGCAAGCGTCGTTGTGGATTTCCTTTTGCAACGAAACGTGCAATCTAATCTCTGCGTTTCCGCCATTGTGTTTGACAACGTTCTTGATATTCTAAAGTGTCATTCGCATAATTTTATAATAATTCCTTTGGCGGAATAGCTTGAGAAAAAAAGAATCCCATTATTTATAATTCAATTCAACTGAGAATCCGGATATTTTGATTCGACAATTGGCGAAGATTTTCGTTGAAATGGCGAAACAAAGGTCCTCGGAAGCAAGCCGGAAGCCAGCAGTGCTACGTCGCGACGAACGTTTCGCGCAGGCCATAGTTTTCTTACTTGTTTTTTGTCTCTTTGTCACCGAATTATGTAAAGATCAACATCGACTCCACACAATCGTGATCTGGCCTACTTGTTCATCGATTTCTTTTCGAGATCTTTCTTTTCTTTTTATTCCTCGATCGAAGAGTTTTCGTTTCTTTAAATCGGTGCCTCTTGATCATTCACGGCGTTTACATTCGTTGCCTTTTTCTCTTCTTTCTGATTTTTTTTTTTTTTTTACCAAGTTCCGTTTCGTTCTCTGTCTGGTTTTTTTTTTTCAATCACGCTTACCTTCGCCACCTGATTTAATCGTACCCGTCGAACACGCTGCGTTTAACTCGCCGATTTTCGCCATTTCCATCCATTTTTACCCTTCATTTTTTTCTCTCTCTCTCTCTTTCCATCAAACTCGTTCACGTACTTTTGTTTTTGTTTTTCGCTTTTTTCTATTCTTTTTCCTTTTTCTTTTCTTTTCTCTTCTCATCTCTCGTTATCAATTTCAACTCCGCGTTACACGTTCGAATCTCGGCCAAAACCAATCGAATAATTCATATCACCACCGAAGAAAGTGTTTCTGCGAACCTGTCCTGTGATCGACGACGAAACGTCGCCATCTCGACGTTATTTGCGTTATTCTTTGGCTTGAAGTTTCCCGTTCACGGCTCGTTCGAAGTTCTTTTAAATCGCTCGGCTTGACTACTGCTGATTGGCAGTAGACGATTCGTAGATCGACCAAGTATGAAAACAAACAATCGAAAAGAAAGTCCTCCAGCACTTGAGATGTCGGCACAATTTACAACGTTTTACAGAGGCGTAGTAGGATTTTTTCTGTGGATTTTTTTTTTTTTTTCTGACGACCCTTTGCGAAATTTTGACGTCGCCATTGCCAGCTGAAAAGCTTGAAGTATAGAGAAAAGATTAAATTAGATGAGCTATATTTTTTTTTAGAGAAAGCTATTTGATAACAAATATCGCCGAGGTAAGATTCATTTATAACTTTAATTTATTAATTTAGTAACTAATTATCTAGTTGATCGTAGAAGTAGCTCCGAATTGGTTTTCTAACCATAGTGTATTTGATTTTTTGAATGAATAATTTTAATTGAACGTCGCAATTTTCTTCGCAATTTGACGCTGGTTAATTATATCAAACTTGTATAAGAATTCAGCATTCGCAACTGTTGAGAACGTAGAATTGCTTTCGGCAAAGTTCAATACCTCCTTTTATTTGGAGAAAAAAATATTATTTGTTCCATTTCGCAAATTGAAGTAGACACATTTCACATGTAAAGTTGCATAAATGTTTCATTTCGAATTTCAGCATTTTAATTATAAATACATTTTCTTGTGAAAAAGTTACACGAATCCTTCGGAAACGTTCGATTAACTTTCTCGAAACCTAGTTTTTCTTACCACGCGTTAAAAAACATTGGTAGCTGTAACGTTGGTAAAAGAAATCTGACAATTCCCTTGAAAGTTTCTGCAAATTCTCCCATTGGCATGTAGATTTTCTTTTTCTTTTTTTTTTAATCTGTGGTCTACAATTTTCGTCGAATGTTACAGATGCGTTTGACATGGCATCTTTCTCTCTCTCTCTCTCTCTCTTTTACCGCGAGAATTCCTCAAATAAGCCCGAAATTTTCGTGTGCATTTGACATCGACGTAAAGCGCATGGCTTTCCGCCCCACTTTTTTTTTTTTTTTAATCAATTTGATAGCTCTTGATTTTTCGCGTACACGCTTTAACGTTTTTCTTTTTGTCTCTCTGTCTCTTTCTCTTTTTCTTTTTTTGTTTTTCTTTTGTTAGTAAATTTCCCCCCCAGCGTTACAAAATTTTCAGTTCCATTCAACGGAAACGTGGTTTCGTTTCTTTTTTTCTCTCTCTCTGCCTCTCTCAGTTCCTTACGAATCGTTGATTAATCCACGGAAAAATCTCTCCTACGTGTTTTTTTTTTTTTTTTATTTTATATATTCCAGTGTCTCAATTCGAAACGCGTGAAAACGCTCAGTGTTTCAGCGTCGAGCGAGATACGAAGCGCAAAGCGGTTTTATTCGCGTGCTGGAGGGCTTGAAATATTCCAAGCGCGACAAGCGATGAAAATTTTCGGGATAATCCGGTTTCCAGACAAACGTCGCTTGATGAAACGATTAAAAGACGCATATTCTCGGGGACGTCGTTGCGTGTCGCATTTACTCGGCCACGTGGCTGCCACTTCACACGCCTATTCCGCTGCTGGCCGAAAGTTTAGAAATTGAAGGACCCCTAACTTTAAGGTTTAAACTCGGTTGGAAGTTTCTAAACTTGGAGAACGCTTGTTAAAAGGAGAAAATTTCACTCTGGGATTTTTTTCTATTATATAAAATCGTGCGGTCGACGTAACGAAAATTACGTCCCGAGAGATTGATATTGAATTCTTTGAATTAACGTTGACGTTAAATCGATAATCAAGTGTCGTGCTTTCGGTTCGAAAAGTGTTTCTAAATTTTTCGCTGGCAGCGTACACGAACCTACACGATTTAACACTTTGGCAACACGCTGTGCCCCTCGAAACCGGGCACGTAAGATCGAGAATGAGACAACGAACGTTACATGTATATTACACTGCGATTCACTCGGTAGTCAAACTAATTTCCAAGTTTTAATTTAACCGAGAACATCACCGTCTCTCTGTTCCTCATTTGTTTTTCGAAATTCGAACATTCGCTTTGAAATTGAACGACCGAGCTGCTCCGCGACTGAAATTTTTATCAGCCCTCTTCCATCGCGCGAGGTTTTTGTTCGCACGAGAACGGATATTTAGATTACATCTGGGAATCATAAAAGAATTTGTAACGGATCCAACAGATTCACTGTTGGAAATGTGAAAACGAATTTCGCATGGCAGAAATTCAAACGTGAGATTTATATATATTCAATTTTCGAACTCGAAACGCGTTGGAATTGAAACGAACGTTTGAGATTTGCAAATTGGATCGGAGAAATGCTCGTTCGTCCTCCGTTTCGACAAATTCGTGCTCCCTTGTTGCAAATGCAAGCCTACATAAATATTCGACAGTTGTTACAGTTCTTCGTTCCTCCAATTTTCTTTTTTCTTTTTTTTTTTAATAATATCTTGACGCGGAAAACTCTGTTGGGAAATGTTTGTTGATATTACCAGTGGGAGATGAGGTTACTCCAGCGGAGAGGAAAATTTCCAAGACCGAAATCTCCGAATCTTGCAACGAGAAGCGAAATTAATTCTGAATAAGTAAAAGAATACATGTACGAAGGTATCCCACGTGTAATTAGTTTCCCTTTTACGACACTCAGACGTTACCTTGGGTCTGTTTTATCCGCAAGCCCTCCCAGAGGATTCAACAATTACTAGAATGCACCAGAATGTATAAAATAAAATAAAAGAGCGCTCGTTGTGCTTTAAATTTTCTTTCCACGTAAAATAGCACATTACGCTATGAATAAATTTCATTTCGACGAGCCGAGATAACATGCATAAAAAGCGTGTGTTTTCTACTTAAAAACGTTCGTTTCGAAACGAATATGAGAATAAGTCAATGTCAGTTTGCTGGTGCAACGAGATTCAGAGATTAACCACTTGCGCTAGCAACTGGTTCGCGGACCATAACGAGTGACCGAACCGTACTTAATAATTCATCGCTTTCTTTTTGAACTCGTCGGTATGATATCACTGGATAGAAATTATTGAAAAGTAATTTAATAAATTTATTATTTGTTTTGCCTGGGTTATACTTAATTATACTTAAAACTGAGAAAATATTGCAATTTTGGGGCAAAAAGTTCTCGACGTGCGTAAATTCCAGCGCAAGAGGTTAATCACTGGTTCGCGGACCATAACGAGTGACCGAACCGTATTCAATAATTCGTCGCTTTCCTTTTCTTTTTGTACTCGTCAGTATGATATCACTGGATGGAAATTATCAAGAAGTAATAAACTTATCATTTGTTTTGCTCGGGTTATACTTAAATATACTTAAAACTGAGAAAATATTGCAATTTTGGGGCAAAAAGTTCTCGACGTGCGTAAATTCCAGCGCAGCTGGTTCGCGGACCATAACGAGTGACCAAACCGTACTTAATAATTCGTCGCTTTCATTTTGAACTCGTCGGTGTGATATCACTGGATAGAAATTATTGAAAAGTAATTTAATAAATTTACTATTTGTTTTGCCCGGGTTATACTTGAAATATACTTAAAACTGAGAAAATATTGCAATTTTGGGGCAAAACAATTCTCGCCGTGCGTGGCACGTCATTCCGGCGCAAGGGGTTAACGAAGTTTGATTAGTTTTGTCCTCTGTTCCTGCAAACCGTTTAACCTTCGAGAAGAAGTACAAGTTTCGTACAAGTTCGCACATGAACCGAGCATGCACGAATGCTCTTTCAGACTCGAATTTTCGCCGGGGACGGGAGAACGAACGAGCCTGAACGCACGATTAGAAGCTAGAAGATAGGAGGGTGGAAATTTGAGATAGTCAGAAATTTAGTGAAACCAGGAGGATAATCAAAGGGGAGGGCAACATGCTCGAAGCTTGCAAAATTTCCCGCCGAGCTCTCTCCGTCTCTTTGTCAATTGCAATTATGACCATTGTGTATCAAACGTGGAAACGCGTGAAAGCCGGGAGAGAGCCAATGAAAATTTAACGCGCGGCCATGGGAGTGTAACCTCGAAGGGGATTGCCATTTCGCTCTTTACTCGCCGGATTCCCTCGCGGTAAATTGAATCTCGGGCCCGAGAGTTTACGATCGCTCCCGATACTAACCTGTGTCGCTCGAAATATCGAACGGGCGAACAATACGAACGCGTTTTCAATGGGGTGGCTCCTCGAGAGAATGATTACGTTGCGTGTTTCGCGACCGGCGATAAAACGAAGATGAAGAATTCCGCGGAGAATTTTTATTCCTTCCCTTTAGTGGAAATATACTGCTGACAAAAATTAGGGGATGTTTCAAAATGAATATGAAACGATGGAAAGAAGCACTTGATTGTTTTTTTTTTTATTAAACAAGAACATCATTCTTGTCGTTTGCTTCTCTGATGCGTATTTATTTTGAGACATCCCCTAATTTTTGTCAGCAGTGTAAATACGATATTTGTCAAACACTCGGGGAGAAACGTGATTGTGCTTTTTATAAGAGAGTTAAGAAATGGTGGATTATTTTTTATTATTATCGTTATTATTATTGTTAGTTAGAGGCTAAATTGCAGTCTACGGTGAACAAGTGTCGTTGAATAGAATCGTGAGATTGAAGATTGAATCTTCTAGAAATGATAGAAGGGGCTGTTGTGTTGTTTCAAGTTTTTAAATTGTTACGGGAGGGCGAAATTTTTACGAATCATTGAAAGATACGAAACGTTTCGTTGTTGCGCGGTCGTCTTTGAGAAAAATACGAGGCAAATAGCTGCCCGTTTTTAAATAATCTCTTGTGGTTCTACTGCTTTTACTGGAAACAGTTTCTTTCATATAATTCATCAGTCAGATGAATTAATCCCAAAATTCAGTAGTTTCAAATTTGATTCCACGACCAAAAATCATAGTTCAGTTCCATTAACATTGGGGTTTTTCGGTTGAGAAAATTCTCACATTTTTACCAGTTATAAAGTAAATTGTTCCTTTCGTTGAATAACAGATACTTTAATCACAAATTATCGCAATTGTAAAAAAAAAAAAACAGTTTGATTCGTAATTAATTCGTAAAATCGTCACTCCAATCAAGATATTGTCCACGAAATTGTCCTCGAACCTTCTTTTTAGAATCATTTTTGAATCATTCTCGTGTAGAAAATTCACAGCAAGGTGGAGCATTTCAGCTAGTTTCGTGCGTTTGTGAGAAATATACAAATTTACGAAGAACAAGCCGAACTCGCTCGGACGAGTGTGTAATGTATCAACATTAGTCGAGTATCTTCGAGTGTGTGTCTCCGAATTTATCTTCGAATTTACGTCAGTATCGTGTATCCTTGAATATCACCTGACTGTAACGAGCTCAAGTGAAATTAGGCTCGCCAGATCAGTCCTGTCCTTGCAAAAATATTTTACGAATACCACGTAAAACGTCCACAGTCTTCTCAAAGTGATATTTCTCTCGTAGTTCTATTCTTTCCTTGTGATTTTCACCGTGCGAAAGGGGTCGGAGAATGGGGCAAGTGAACCGGACGCGTTGCGATGATCGATAACCGACGTTGTGCAACGACAGCACACGTTAGTCCCTTGAACAATCGGCGAAAGCAGGCGTTGACTGATACACGGATAATCCGGATGGAACACGCTTAATCCGGAATCGCGTTACACTCTGTCCCGGTCCATCGTTCCCCTTTCTTCGTGAAAACCACGTAAGAAAGATTTTTCTTTCACGGCGAGAATGAACGTCTTCTCCTTCGTCTCGATCGATCGATCGAGTTCCGTGAGCTAAGGTGAGGTAGGGTTGCAGTTGCATCGATCAATTTGCCTTCTTCCCAGCCTCTTTTCGCTTCAATTATTCAATCAAATATGGAGTAATCGTGCACATTTAATTTCAACTTAAAAATTAATCGTTGTGACTCTTATTTAAATTGAAATGTTCAATATAAATATCCGGTTGTTCGTTCTATAATTAATGTTGTAAATAATATTGTAAATATAAATAATAAAATTGTACTTAGCATGTAATAAAAATTTATATATTTTAAATATAAAATTGTAGGGATTAATGAAGTAACTTCAGTATCAAAAATTAAAAATAACGATCTAATTAAAAAAAAAAAAAAAAAAAAGGGCATTGAAAATGGTAATGTAAATTTTGAAGTTGGATTAAATCCACGTTCAAGTGGAATTTCTTTTTTCTAAATTGATTTTTTTTATTTATTTAAATTGAAAATAATTATTGAAATTAATATAGTAAATAATGTATATGTTAATATTGTACTGGCTGGTAGTAAAATGGCTGGGAAACCTCCAGTTTCATTGGTCCTCCCTCCCCAGGTTCTCTCCCTTCCACGAGGTTTCGATTTCGAGAGATCGCGGATTTTAAGAAATTAAAGCGTCGGAGAAACGAGTCCAGGAGAGATTCGGAAGCGGAGCTATTTCGAGCGTCGAGAGAGACGCGTGTCTTGAAAGTGGGACGCTAATTGTATGGGATAATTAGTGGGACGATGATTTGAAGAAATCGCGTTTGAAAATATCTTGCGTCGAGACTATTGAGAGACGAGTGTTCCTCGAATGTCAGAATGAGATTGGTCGAACAACATTGAGAACTCTGTGATAATTTTGGGGATGTGAGGCCACCTTAAGTTTTTTCGAATTACCGCGAGGCGAAAAATATTTTTAACATGATTGGTGTCATTGTTATTTCAAAGTCACGTTCTTTACACACCTTCGTACGGTATCTTTTCACCAATTACACGATGCAATAAAAAAAAAAAAAATACATAGTTGTGTGAAGAAAAAAATTTTAATTATCCTGAAAAAACTGCGAAAAAAAAAATATTTTTACCAGTTTTTATTGACCTTTCGATGTCATTCGTGTTAGGTGATGATTCGAAAGGATATTTAGATGGCTTCGCTTGAATGGATCACCCATGTATAAAAGTAGGATCGTGTATTTTTCGAATGACTTTACTTCCCGAAGAAATTTGAATTTAATTTGTACAGTTCAAAATTAAGTATTACTCTCAGTAGCATCCACAGGAGAAACAACGAAACTGTGACTAAACGTAAAAACTTACACGTGTCAGCATGACACTGTTTGAAAATCGCGTATCAGAATATCAAAACCGTGTAGTTCGAGAGGGAGATAAGGAACTCGAGAATCTGTTGAAAATCGAACAGCTCGATAGAAAATGGAAGGTTTGCTAGATTGAAATGGACGCAGGTAGGGCAGTAGGGAGGACTTTAGAACGTTCTCCTCGCGTCTGAGCATGTACAGATTAATCTACTGTTCTCAGCGTTTACTGTTGCAACGACACTGCGCTGCTGTTAATTCTACGAAAGAGATAAGAAGCGTCATTCTCGCTCGACACATCGTCCATACACATCGTACAGCCGGCAACGCCATTCCTCAAACGTGCAAGACAAATCCATTAAACTCGCCTCAAGTTCGTTATCTCGCGCGAACACTGTCTTTCCAGTAATAAATTGCCAGACCGTCGAATTGAATCGGAGACACGCGTTTTTGCACGTTCCTAAGAAATATTTTGTCGCTTTTTGCTAAAAAAAGAAAAAAAAGAAAAGAAACAGGCTTCTCAATTTTATTTTCGTATATTACTGATATATATTAATTTGATAATATTATTTTTATAAAATATCATATAATATTGTTGTTACATTACGAATCTTCTTGCATTTTTATTGAAACAAAAAATTCTACAGATTCTTTTTCTAGAAAATAAGCGAATTCGCTGGCAAATGTAAAAGTTATTTCATCTATCAGCTATAAAGCTGAACTCTTACGTTCATAGCAGCCATAAAGCTAAGCTCGAATCCGCGCACCTTTATAGCTAAGAGGTATTGCAGTAAAAATAATATTTCGATGCACAGCTGTGCATCGATGTGAATACCGAAACGAAAACAGGTTTTCTGTGGAACGTGCAATCATTATTAAAGCCATATCAAATTGACACGCCATCATTCTCCTCCTCTCGAAGACTCGAGCATCACACGCTATTTCTACGTGCGTGCCTGTGTGTATGTATGTTTTTCTTCTTTTCTTTTTTTTTTTTTTTATTATTTCTGATTACTTTCGTTCGTTCGAACAGAAATACGAGTTACCAGACGACCGAGTGATTTTCAATAGATCTCGAGCTACGTATGTACGTTAGCTCTTGCGGAGTTTCCCACGAATCGAGAAACCTCGAAAACCTTAGCGCACTTTCCGCGAGCCTTTTCCACGAAAAAGTGTTGATACTCTTTCGCGAAACTACGTGACACATCGACCGAACGACGTTTTCAACACGACTCTATCACCGACCTACCTCGTAGCCAAACCAACCTCCCCCTTTTTTCATTCCGTGCACGGTTCTGCGAAAGGAGACGAGGAATCAAAGCGGAGGAAATTTAACTTTCACTCGGAAGCTCCAACTCTCTTCTCGTTCATTCGGTTGCTTTCTTTCTGCCTGATTCTTTCAACTTCGTTAATTGACGTCGCGATTTCACTGCGGGGACGCGTGTGCGTTTTCTATCTCCTTCCTCACGTCTATGTTGTTCTTTTTTTTTTTTTTTTTTTTTTTTTTTTTTTGTTTAGATTGAACCAATTTTTGCTTTTCAACTTGGAGTTTTGTAGAGGTGGATACTTTTACATTGGTCTTTTTCGGTATTGTTGATGTATTTCTTTTGTTTGTTTTTTTTTTTTGTAAACTCGTCTGCGTGAATATTGATTGATCCTCCCTAATGAATTTTATGAATTTCAAATCTTCGTGGGTAGCGCTTTCGATTTATCCTCTTCTCTTTCCCTTCGGATGGAAGCTTTTCAGATTCCTCTCGGACCGATATATATTTTTAATCGAACGTGTTCAATTCGTGTATTTTGGACGCGTGTTATTTGACTTTAATTCCCTTGCGTTTCCATCTCGAATCTGTCCTTTCCTCCTCCTCTTCGAACGAAGTTTTTTCCAAGCCTGTTTCTGTCGCGCGCTTCCAATCGATTATCGCTCACACGCGTCCTTCTTTCGAGCAACGAAACTTCCGATTCACTCGAATAAATTCTAGTTCGTACGTTACAAGTCAGAGGACGCTCGATCAATTTATTCGCGACATCGTACGCACGCTGTCTGAAATATCATACGCTGTTGCAAATCCAATCTTCAACCGGCAAGATCGATACGAAAGGAACAATCTCGGACAATCCGCCGGGGAAAACAGAAACGGGAAACACGAAGGGTATCTTTCGTGCAGTTTGCTCGATAAATTATTCACTCTCGTCTCCTTGAAACGCGAACGAGGTCCGGAGTACAAACGATCTTCCTGCGAGGAACCGCATCTAGCAAACCACCCCAACCCCCGCCTGATAGTGAACCAAAGCTACCAAAAATATCGTATTTTCTTTCTTTGTCAAGAACAATCGTCTCTTATCTCTCTCTCTCTCTCTCTCTCTTTCTCTCTTTGTCTCTTTTTCACGTATCGACCCCTTTCGTCTCTCTCTTCTCTCTCTCTCTCTTTCTTTTTTTCCTTTCTGTTCCTTAACTCCTTGCGCTGGCTGGTTCGCGGACCATAACGAGTGACTGAACTGTATATAATAATTCGTCGCTTTCTTTTTTCTTTTGAACTCGTCGGTATAGAAATGATGGAGAAGTGATAAATTTATTTTGTTTGTTTTGCCCGGGTTATACTTAAAATATACTTAAAACTGAGAAAATGTTGCAATTTTGGGGCAAAAGAATCTTCTCGACGTTCGTGACACGTGATTCCAGCGCAAGAGATTAACCGCTTGCGCTGGCAACTGATTGCGGACCGTAACGAGTGACCGAACCGTATACAATAATTCGTCGCATTCTTTTTTCTTTTGAACTCGTCGGTATAGAAATGATCGAGAAGTAATAAATTTATTGTTTGTTTCGCCCGGGTTATACTTAATTATACTTAAAACTGAGAAAGTGTTGCAATTTTGGGGCAAAAAAAACTTCTCGACGTTCGTGACACGTGATTCCAGCGCAAGCGGTTAACCACGTTGCGCTGGCAACTGATTGCGGACCGTAACGAGTGACCGAACTGTACTTAATAATTCGCTTTCTTTTTGAACTCGTCGGTATGATATCACTGTGGACAGATAGAAATTATTAAGAAGTAGTAAATATTTATTATTTGTTTCGCCTATTTTGTTTTACTTAAGTGTTCTTAAAACTGAGGAAATATTGCAATTTTTGGGACGTGCGTGGCACGTCATTCCAGCGCAAGAGGTTAAATATCACGCGACAAAATAAGAAAACAGAAAGAAAAATAACACTACTCTCTCTTTATCTCTCTCTCTCTCTCTCTCTCTCTCTCTCTCTCTCTCTCTCTCTCTCTCTCTCTTAATCACTCGTTCCTCTCTCTTTCTCTCTCTTTAACAATCATCCTTTCTTTTTTCACGTTCTCTCCTCCCTCACTCTCATTCTTTCGTCGATTCGCCGCGCGTTACTTCTACAAATCCAGCCGAGGATCTACTCCAACCCCCCCATAACCCCACACCCAACTGTCTAAGTATATTTTTCTACGTTGCTCTTTCGTACTCTCTTGCGTTTCGTTCTTCTTCTTTTTCCCCTTCTCGATCTTTTGCGACCGATCATCCATTTCTTTTTTTTTGTTTCCCGCGCATGCTAGTGTCCAGTAGTGTTCTAGAATTAAACTAATCGAATATATATTTCTTTCTCATCGACTTACTCAATTAGATCTATTTAATTGGACTCGTCGATCGTCGAGGAATTCATTCTGATTGAAATTCGAATTTTCCTTTATCTTTTTCTCGTTCTCTCTGTTCTTGATTCTTTCTTTTTTTTTTTTAAGGAAGGGAAGGAATTTTGATAATCAAATTGAAATTTTTTAGTCTTTTAGTAGAAAATTTCGTAGAACATCGAGAAACTTTTATGATGCTTGAAGTTTAGCTGATACACGGTGTTCATTTGTTTCTTTTTGCTCGCAAGATTCGTTCGGGAGAATCGATAAATCATGAAGTAATCCTCGCACGATCGAGAGACGTTGTATTAATCAAAGGTTTTTCTTAATCAGTTTTTGCAGGTAGCTTCTATGTAGCGGTGTATTATTAACCACGCACAATTATTTCGAATTGTATATCGTTCGATCTAATCGGTTTACTGTGTATGTCACGATCACATCTGTCGATCGATTACTTTCCCCCGCCCCGACCCGGCGCTGTTCATTTCAGATTTCGGCGTTATCGTACGATTAACTCGAAAGAAACAGACGAGAAGAGAAACATTGGCAGTCGAAGTAGAAAGTAATCGTCAAGTTGGATTCAGGGTGGTTTGCGTTTTCACGTTGTTCAGAAACCTTTCTGCTCTATTAAAATTTCACTCGTTTAAAATCACTTTGAAATTAATTTAATTTCAATTCGTGAATTTTCTATTATACTGAAATTACAATCAAAATTATTCGAGTCGCGCGTTATCAAAAATGAACGTTAATTACGCTAATGTACGACGCGCGGTTGCATCTTTAATTTGATCGATGAATTTTTTAATTTATTCGAATTTACGTCAAGACTGTTTTTCCTTTTTTCGTTTTTTTTTTTTTCTTTTTTCCGCCACGCGCGTCGAATAATTTTTGTCGCCACGTGGGCGCGTTATGCGAAAACTTGCGTGACATCGTAGGAAAATTAATCCTCATGTTCACATGCATAGCGATAAAATTTCGATTTGCATGGCAAACAGTTGTGCGTGACGTACTTTCTTTTCGCAGTGTTCAATCTCCATTTTGATTTTTCCGTAAATTGAGAAATTAAAAGTTCCTTGAGTGAATTCGGGCTTAAATGGACGATCATTTGGAGAACAGTGGAATGTATCTCGAGTAGCCAGACGTGATTCAGTTTTTATCGTGTATTAAATCGATCGAAACGCGATTCGCTCGACAATGGGACCGCGAAACGCAAATCACCCGCGTTTCCCGCTAATGAATTACCTTCTTACGCTCTCAGTATTCACCGTTCGATATCAACGAAACGAAATCGATCGCCCATTTTATTTTCATCGAGCCTGAATCGAGCGTCTCCGATTAAATTAAAAACGTTTCTATTTTTTTTTTTTTTTTTTTTTTTTTTTGGTCAATTTCACTCACTTGCAAATACTGAAATATTGAAGAAGACGTGTTTAGTTGTTCGAAATTATACATTTAGAGTTGAACGTCTCAAAGAACTGTGTTTCTCAATATTTCGATGTATAACCGTGTAATTGATTAATATTCTGCAATATAAATTTGCAGCATCATCACGTTAAAAAGTGTTTTACTCGAATTACAGTCGAATTATTTTCGGATATACTCGATTGAGGGTGAGAAATGTTTAAGGTGATTCACAATTGCGCGTTAATATTTCTGAGGGAAAAGAACGAAGGAAAGAAACGTTGCACAAACATAGGCACGTTGTATATTATATCTGTTACTCCTCTGTTTCGTGAAAAGAAGGCTTACGTGTATGTAACATTTCGTTCGTCCTTTTTGTATCACATCAGATTTACTCTTTGAACTGCTAGCGTGCAATTAAGAATTACTCTTTTATATACGGGGTGAGTCAAAAACGGTGGTCCCTTGAATCCGCTAAAACAGTCGCCTGAATTATTAATGAATAAATAATAATTATTCGGGAAACCAGAAGATAACTCGTAGATAACCAAAAAACATAAAAATAGGAATAGCCCTATTTTCTTTTTTAAATAAATCAATTTTTGACCCAACCTGTATACGGAAAAAACGATAAACAAGGTATTTCTTAATACGTGAGAAGCTTGACGAATCAAAAGAAAAAAAAAAAAAAAGAAAAGAAGAATCATCGTCCCCCTAGGCAGAAATCGAGAAACGAACGCAGAGTGTTCCACGCACTATGTACTATGCCATCCTAATCTTTCCCCCGACCTCTCGCGTACGAAGAGACACCTTGTACAGAAGCGCAAGAAATTCTTTTCTCGAAATTCTAACGCACCGATAAACGCTTGACTTGAATGCCACTTACGCTGTGCACTCTTTCTCTTGTCTGTTCTATGTGTTCTTTTCTTTACGCCACATTCTTCGTCAACCACCAACCAACCACTAAATATACATGTATATCGACCATTCGAAACAACAACAACAACGACACGAACCTCGTACGAAAAAAAAAAAAAAAAAAAAAATACTCTACGATTCGAAAACATTCGAATCTCCTTCGTTGGACTGTCCCCGACTGATCAACTTCAAAAAAAAAAAAATCCACGAAAAATATATATACATCTCCGCCTCTCTCTATCTCTTCTCTTCGGCCGCATTGACGCTGCTCTCACATTGTTGGTTACTTCTGTCCTTTTACTTACGTCCACGCTCACACCATCGGTAAAACGACCATGGTCACCATGGCCGCCATGGTAACCCCTACTGGTCTGGTCCGAATACGACCCCACCTACCATCGCGTACGGTGAGTTCATTTCTGTTGAAAGTCCGCATAGATCTCGGTCTCGCCGAGGATCGCGCGAGCTTCCAGAGGCTTGGATCCTTGAATCGGCCGTTCACGATCCCCCAACGAAATGAATTTCCACTCTTGCAAATTGATCGAAGCTTCGATGAACATCGCTACGATCGTCTCGTCCTCGAGAAAGTCGTTGGAGTCGATTAGAAAGTTGGGGGATCGATCGAATCGGCAAGAATGAAACGGCGACGATAATGTTTCCATCTGTTTTTTTTTTTTTTTCGAGGGGGGGAAGAAACGTAACAAAGACGTTTATTGACGAACAGGGTCAGCCTCCTCGGCCGAGATCCTCGACGAGCCAAGCAGCGAGATATAGGAACACGTTCAGCGCCCAACGGTCGGGATTCCCTGTCGAGGCGGCTCTCGTCGAATTTCCGGATCGGATAATCGAGTCGCGAGCGTCCCTCGACGGAATCGCGCGCCATTGGGCTCGCGTGAAGCTTTCCTACTGTTGATAAGCGAATCCGCGTGAGAGGGCATCGACGAAATCGAGTTCCATAGGCGTCGCGACAGGAATTAACAATAATCGGTTTGGAGAGGGGGGGGAAGTGACTGTGTCGCGCGACGCCTATGCGTCGAAAGACACGGAGATCCATCCGGCCACGCGATTCGACCGGATTCGCTCGGACCTGTATATTCAAAACGATCATCTCCTCACCCGACGTTCCACCTCTTCGAGCTGAGACACGTTCGAGACGAAATTATGTTCTCGTAAGGATTTAATTCAATCCGTTAGAGTCGTGTAAACGCCTCTTGCGCTGGAATGACGAAACGGCCACTCGCGTCTTGCTCGGAACATTCTTGTTCCGAAATTATTGTAATATTTTCTCAGTTTTAAGTATGTTTCAATGGTAACGCAGGCAAAACGAATGATAAGTTTGTTACTTCTCAATGATTATCTGCCCGACGAGTTCGACAGAGAAACAAAGCGACGAATTATCGTGTACGATTCGGTCGCTCGTTATGGTCCGCAATCGCGGTCGGCCGGCGCAAGTGGTCGGAGGGAGGTTTTGTGAACGAAACGAAACGAAACGAGAGAAGGTGAAATGAAAAGTCAGTAGGGAATTCTGACGAAGAGTCTGTTTTCGAAATGTTTGACAATTATTGGAGAATTGTTGGATCGACGACGTGATCGATCAGCTCGAGGAGCGAAGATGTACGCCTCTTAGACACGCTTCTGAAACAGTGGTATAGAGCACTAGTGGCCCGTGAAACGTTGTTTTGAGCACAGATCCAGAGCTTGCGATCGGACGGATCGGTTGCGATTTTTCAAGGTTTCGTGCGTCATTCTTTGTCAACCAGCACGTTGACGAACGATGGATCTCCGTCTCTGATGTACTCGGTGCCAGCCTCGGACACCCTGTGATAAATGTTAGCTCGGTAGTAGACTGTCGCAATGGCGTATAGAGAAGAGTCCGAAAAAAAAGAAAAAAGAAAAGAGAAGGAAAACAAGTAACCTTTCGTCCTTCCGAGTTGCAAGATGAATCGTGAAACGTTAATACGCCGGCTTTCGGACATTATTTTTCAAACCGTGATGTATCATGGGGAAGTTGGAAACGAAATTTGTCGACAGGTATGGGATTGCTAGCCGTGTACTGTTAACTCGGTGCTTCGTATTCTATTTATCATAAACGTCGGAGTTTCTCTTTTATTTTTGTTTTTCTTTTTCCCTCGTTCTCAATTCAGGTATTCTCTTTTCCCTCGGTTCCCCCGAGACGAATTTTCTCCAGCTTTAGATCTTTGGAAAATCACTGGGGAGAAGTTGTCTCGAAGCGAGAGATACGTCTTGGAGGAATGATATTTTACAAAATGAAACACGGGTAGTTTCATCTGGATGGATGTTTATACTTTGCGACTGTTTTATCTCAGTGTTTGCACCAAAGATGTATAAAACAATCTTGATATATATATACTTATTGGCGACTTTTCTAGATTTTCAATCGCTTTCAAAGCTACGTGCAAAGGATATTTAGAATATTTTTTTACTTCTTCGAAACGATTTCGTCGTCCAACTGATCGAAAAGTCGAAAGCTGGCGCCAAGTGGAAAAATTACACGGCTAGTATCAAGCAGTAGACTCGATTTGATCTTGTGGAAACTGGGTATGTATATTATACCGGTGGTGTTTAATGGCCATTGCGACAGACCACGAGTGCATAATCATGCGCTGACACGTAAATGTCTAGAGAGCAAAGGCTTGATCTGTTGTATAAATTAGTAGTGACGTACGTCGTTGTATGTGCCGCATCGTCCTTCTCAGTGAAAGCCGCAGGATCTAAGGGATGATTGATAAGTGTCTGCTCCCCCTCAGTCAGAGTCCTCGCTGAAATCTCTTGGTCGTGCGCTCTTCTCCTCGGAAGAATGCGTCGTACAAACGAACGGGAAACCGAGAAAGAAAGAAAGAAAGAAAGAAAGAAAGAAAATGAAAAGAAAAGAAATAATACAAAAAGAAAAGAAAAGAAAAGAAAAGAAAAGTACACCGCGGTGTACGATGGATCTCCGTATAGAGAGAGATCGTTCTTTCGAGGCTCTCGGTGAAGTCTGTTTCTCCCACTTCTGTTCTAATTTCTTGATCGATCCTTCTCCACCCCTGCTTTCGATATTTTCTCTCGCCACACCAAGAACGCGAAGTTGAGGTACGAGAGTTGAGGGTCGCTTCAGTCGTTGGTATCGATGAGGCAAGTCGACGAATATATCCTTCCACTCTCTTTTATTACATTTCGATGAATTCTTTTTCTTTTTTTCTTTTTTTTTTTTTTTCCATTGGGAAACCGGTGAGACGACGAGTAAATTTGTAGAATTAGAGGCTAAGAGTTGCAGAGAAAGTCTAGCCGATGTGAAACGACGTTATCAGGTTCAACTCTTAACACTAGAACTACCAAAAATTGAGTTCATAATTTTAGACAGACTGCAAGACAATGCATCTTTTAAAGATACGAATGAATCATTCGTGAAATGTGTAAAGAGTATTACAAAGTTTTTTTATCTTCTTTTTTTTTTTTTTCTTATTTTGGTGTCTCTGATGGAAATTTCACGCTTCAATCGTCGGTAGTTTTAGTGTTAATTAGTGTCATTGGGTTATCGAGAAACGTGACAATTTAGAATTAATTAAATTACTCGTTATTTAACATCTACGAAGAAATAAATATAATACATACGCAGTACTTCGCTGCAAATTGTTGCAATCTGTGGCCCAACGATGCTACTCGAAGGTTAGTCTCGAATTAATTAACAAAAAATTGGCGCTCACGTGCAAAAAGCTGGAAAAATCAGAATTTCTGATACCAATAAAGCATAAAATTTTCGTCTAATAGCGAACTTTCGTAAAACGACAAACAGATCATTTTCCAGCTTGCTTCAACACTCGCGTGTAAATCACCAGTGTAGTTCAATTTGCACATCGAGAGACCAACAAGAAAAATACACACGTGCCAGTCCAGAATATCGATCGGTGCTTTGAAACTTCTCGAGTTCGAGGCGTTGCCCGATTTAACACACGACACAGCGGCTAGTGAATAATTTCACCGGGGCGAAATAAATTCCACGTTTTACTCCTTTGTTTGTTCGCGTTCGTTGTTCTTTTCCTTTTCCCGGGACGCGCGTTCACGGTTCAGGAGATCAATTCGAACAGAAATTTCGGGAACGGACGTCGCAGGATATTCACAGAAATGTTTTCTTCCTGCCATCTCAGCAGAGAGAAACGTTCGCAAGAAGCTTTCCCATGCAGCGGATTACGAGAAATTCAAACGGGCCACGCGGTCGGCCATCGTGAAATTGAACCCACGTTCAATGTTCAGAGCCGAACGCCGCGCCGATTTCCTTAAAATTGACAATTGAAAATTTCACAAAGAGGGGAGGGGGAAAAGAAAAGAAAGTTTTCCTAGATCGGAGAAATCGGAGATGTAAATTCAGTTTATTACGTGTTTACGTTGCGTTTGGAGATGATGATTCGAAAAACGGTTGGAAAACGAAATGAAAGAAATGGAAAAGAAAAAAAAAAAAGATAGAGTCAGTAGAATCTCCTAATTCGCCAGAGCCAAATCTCGCCAACAGCAAGAACGAATGTTATTTTCTTCCATGTAAGTGACGAAAGTTACCCGATTTGCTGTAGCGTCGCAAGCCACGACAACCGCGAATTTAACCCGCGAATGCTTAGTGAAGCGGAAACACAACGACACCGGGACGATATTTTCACGTATGTCGATTCATGTGACACATGATTTTTTTTCTCTCTTCTTATAGAGCGAAACAAGTTGAACGTCTCTTAGAGAGACTTCCAAACGAGTATATTACTAATAACGTGCATAGATATCGTGTTTGTTCATCTCGGTCGTCCGAGAACGAACAGCTAGCGCGCGATTTCGTTTCTTTTTCTTTTTTTCAAAGGGGAACGCTTGCCAGTTCTTCACTACGATAGTCTCTATCAGAATGATCGAGTTCGAGCAGAGAAACTATCTGCGAATTGATTCGAATTCTCGGAGGAACGTGCGAACTTGTAAATAAAGAGCATAAATTTGCTACGGAAGTGCATTTGACGACGTTGATTCGATGTAGAGTAATTTCGCCGCTCTTTGAGAACGAGTGAACACTGCACCGCGAATAATTAAAACTGTTGCGAAAGATGTTTCGTTTTATCTCGACGCGAAGTGAAACGTTAGATTATTACGCCTTGTTTAATCGACTGCCTGTAGTACGCCACTCAACCCGTAACTGTGCGCCTAGGATGTTATGAACAAATTTCCGAAACTTCCACACCACTGACTCGATTCAATAGTCACATCCACGACGATCAATCCCGAGGAAAATTCTCAATAAGAAAAAGAAATACCGATCGTCGACATGAAATCAGCTAGAGTAATTAATTTGTCATTAATAATAAATTAATAAAAAAAGAAACGAGAACAATTATTCGGAATGGTCGCGCTCACTCTTAAACAACGATTAAACTTATAACAACATAACAAAACGTAAACTCCTCGTTGCTTTGAAATTCTATTCGCACGGATGCGGGTTGAGGGCTTGGAAGAAAAAAANAAAAAAAAAAAACAAAAAAAAACGAAAAAACTGAAACGAAAGAAAGAAAGAGAAAATGCGAACGAGAAAGTTGGCAAGTAGCGACGAAATATACGAAACGGCGACTGGTAAAAAGCACCCCGTAGTTGACCGATGGTGCGTACGTTTACCCGCGCTCAGTGCCTGCATGTGCATGCGTTGACCTCTTTTTCTCTTGCATTGACCGTGTCTTTTCTCGCATAACTGGGAGGAAATATGTCCTGTGGTATATGCAGCCCATTGGCCTGCACGAAATAGTCGCCGTTTATATATATATTACGATGTACATATTGCATATTTGCGTTTATATGTATTATATATATTACGATGTATATATTATATATTAACGTTTATATATGTATATATATTATATATTTTATATATTATATATATGTATATATTCTATATTATATTATATATATATATTACGTTTGTATATGTATATATTATATATATTATTTATATATGTATATATTATATTATACATATTACGTATATGTATATATTATATATATTATTTATATATGTATATATTATATTATATATATTACGTTTATATATGTATATATTATATTATATATGTATATATTACATATTTACGTTTATACGTGTATATATATATATATATATATATATATATATATATATATATATATATTACGATGTATATATTATATACTTACGTTTATATATTATATTCTATATTACGATTATATATGTATATATTACATATTTACGTTTATATTACGCACGTATTACATATATATCTCGCACATCGGCTTATCGTTTTGTGAACCACGTGCACGCGCGCACGCGTATATATGAACATGCGTAGCTGCATGCGTTTGTTGCATGCAATGAGCTTGTGCTATTACCCTCGTGCACTCTCTCTCTCTCTCTCTCTCTCTCTCTCTCTCTATTTTACATACATATATATATATATATACATATTACATTATATTTCAAATATGCGATTACGATTCGAAGGATTTCTTTATATATCCTTTTATTCTTTCTTTTTCTTTTTTTTTTTCTTCTTCACTTTTGTCAAAACTGTCTGTCTGCCAGTTCTGAAAATAAGAACTGAAAGATCACAGTATTGTAGATTTATGCGAGTATTTTTGCGAGGCGCGTAGTTGTTTGTACGTAGATCGTTTTTTTTTTTTTTTTTTCTTTTTTCTTTGTTAACGCGTAGCTCCTCTTTGTTTCCTCTTTGCATTTCGTTTTGTACAGCGTGTCTGAACAGTTTTGTTCGTTTGTCGTTCAGTTCGCTGGTCAGAGACGAATAGGAGATCTCGATATATCCGTGATAGGAACGATAATTCATGTGAACGAGAATTGAACGAACGAATCGACGATTACGGGGTAAAGAAATTTTTCCAACGAATCTGCCGGATGAACAGAAATGATATATATGTGTATCTCGTCTGAATGGAAATTCTGACTTTAAAGAGACAGATGAACAAAAAATGAAAGATCGAAAGTGTGGTACACCGGGACTAATACGCACTCGCTCGTCGCGTGCACCGAGACTTTTTTTTTTTCCTGTTTCTTTTTGGCTGTAGTTTGCCGTTTGTTGTTTGCTGCCGTGAGTAACGAGTTATTTGTTTTTTCCTTTAATTTTTTTTTCTTCAAATAACAAAGTAACAATCTCCGGACAAGCTGTAGTATGAATAACGTAGTGAAAAGAAACAAAAAAAGAGCGAAATTTCGATTTGCTTGGCGACGAGAGTCGCGGGGCGAATGTTACGTGATCGAGATCTCGCGAAGGCAAGTGAAAAATCCACGATCGTTCATCTTACGTTTTCAGCTTTGCGTAAAAATTTCGCCAAATGTCCATTTCTTTTATTTTCTTTTTTTCTGTCTCTCTCTCTCTCTCTCTCTCTCTCTCTCTCTCTCTCTCTCTCTCTCATTTTGTCCTCTTTACGCAGCTACTCACAGGTAGAGATTACATACCTACTGTATATCTAGATACTCGTCTGTATTGATTCGAAGACAATGCTGCTTGCGAGTAACTACGCAAGTTGAATCGCTAGTGAAATCATGCTAGAAGCTCACTAGATCCTAGTTTTTACTTTAGAGCAAGATATTCCTGTACGTTTTAGCATCGTGCCTTCGCGACTTCGTGGATCACGGAGAACGAGCCAGCGAGGATCGTTGGATAATTGATCGTTCTAACTGATCGTTCTCGGCTTTTCTAGGTGCAGCAGCCAATCTACGCAAGGAGGTTATCAGAAACAAGATCAGAGCCATTGGCAAGATGGCGCGCGTCTTCTCCGTCCTCAGGTCGGTTAATCAATTTAATTAGCAGTAACTGTAACTTAAAACTAGATTGGTCGAGAACCCTTTAACTTCGATCAAAATGCGCATCTCGTAAAAGTATTACACTCGTTGTAATCGTAGATTACGTAAAATTACGATTACACTGATCTTTGCACGATTACGCTCTTCGGTGATTACTTATCATTGGGAATTGGTTCGTCTTTCAGAGAGGAGAGCGAGAGCGTGTTGCAGCTGAAGGGATTGACGCCCACTGGAGCTTTGCCTCTCGGTGCGTTATCAGGTGGCAAGACGTCCCTAAAAAACGGTAAGTTTCGTCAGCGATTCAATTGAATTACGTGGATCAAAAGGATTTTTTACAGTGATTCAAGAGCAAGTGATATTTCTCTAATAATCCCGACACGTCATTGCGATCAGTCCACCTAACAGACTAGTGCACAGTGAGGTACATTTGTGATACAGTTTATGGTTCACAAATGACCCTTACTTCAACATTTTGTTTCATTTGTTTTAATGAATTTGTTATTTATATTAATAATATTTAATGTAATTATTATATTAATATTATATTAACATTTAATAATCAGTTTAACTATTAATTTATTATTTATATCAGTAATATTTATTTTAATATCTCAATTTTTTTTATTCTTCATTAGTAATAATAGTTAATTTATCATTTACATTAGTAATATTAGTAACAATAATATCAGTAATATTTATTTTAATATCTCAATTTTTTTATTCTTTATTAATAATAATAGTTAATTTATTATTTGTATTTATTAATAATATTAGTTAATTTATTATTTATATTAGTAATTTTAGTAACAATAATATCATTAATATTTATTTTAATATCTCAATTTTTTTTTATTCTTTATTAATAATAATAGTTAATTTATTATTTATATTTATTAATAATATTGGTTAATTTGTTATTTATATTAGTAATATTAGTAACAATAATATCAGTAATATTTATTTTAATATCTCAATTTTTTTATTCTTTATTAATAATAATAGTTAATTTATTATTTGTATTTATTAATAATATTAGTTAGTTTATTATTTATATTAGTAATTTTAGTAACAATAATATCATTAATATTTATTTTAATATCTCAATTTTTTTTTATTCTTTATTAATAATAATAGTTAATTTATTATTTATATTTATTAATAATATTAGTTAATTTGTTATTTATATTAGTAATATTAGTAACAATAATATCAGTAATATTTATTTTAATATCTCAATTTTTTTATTCTTTATTAATAATAATAGTTAATTTATTATTTATATTTATTAATAATAATAGTTAATTTATTATTTGTATTTATTAATAATATTAGTTAATTTGTTATTTATATTAGTAATATTAGTAACAATAATATCAGTAATATTTATTTTAGTATCTCAATTTTTTTCCATTCTTTGTAACAACCGATTCAATTGTCATAACAATTGAGCCAGTGTCGAAATTTTCGAAACTGGTCTCTCGCTTAATTTTCTAGGGATTCTTGTTCCCTTTTCCCTCCGTTTACATCAGCTCAGCCACAAACTGACAGCCACTCCTGCTCTCAGCTATTCATACACCATGCATCCTATCCCCGTGATATTTCGTTTCGAGTGCCGATGGCCAATTCACTCGAAATTATTGCCGACAGCTCTGCAAGGTTTCTCGCCGAACCACAAAATCACCTCGTTCGCCGAGGCGAAAGGTCTGGACGCTATAAACGAAAGGATGCCACCAAGAAAGGACGCCCCGCCTACGCCGGTAAACGAGGAGAAGCCCGTGATAAAGCCGCCGGATCCTGCGGGAGACAAGCGAGACCCCAACACACCGCAATCGCAATCGTGAGCCTCACACTCGTCCAATCAAGGTACACATCACACCCACGTGGATGATCCTGACAGGGAGAGCGTTTTCATACTCGCTCTCTCAAGATTTCTATCTTCGCTCCTTTTTGTTTTCGAATCCTCGATCCCCCGCCGATCCCGCCGAACTTGGAATAGATATTTACGGTGCCACTGTATCGGCGAGGTTGTGAAATCTGACGGCAGTAGCGAAAGTAAAAGAACAGAAAATGGCGATTACATAGAAAATTTAGATGTCATATGAAATGTCTAAAATTATTATAATTCGGTGTTGGCAATGTTTGATGGAAGAAACAAATTTCTACTTGTTTCTTTGATTATATTCGTAAACAGTTCGTAAATTGTGTGAAAGTCTATAGTCTAACGTATCAATGCTGTCGCGTGCTTTTTTTATTTTATAAAATCTCAACAGAATTCGATGGTCCTTGATAGAAGCAACCATGGTCTTTGCAGTGTTAACGTCGAGGGTGAAGTTTAGGAAATTTAGTTGAAGTTTACAGAGGAAAGCTGTTATTACAGAGATAATAAATTACTATAGATCGTTTGCTAATTATATATATATATATACGGAAGGGAGCAAATTTAATTAATGTCGGCCATTGTGATCACTTGTCTAAAATAATTAAGAAAAATATGTTTAACGACTTTGGCGAATGTGAAACTGTACGAAGAATTAAAAGAAATTTAGATGGAATATTTAGTGAAACAAGTCAGGATCCATTTCGTTATGAATTAAAAATCCTATTTGCAAGATTGAACTATTGAGAAAGTATAATGATTCTAAATGGGGTTGAAATATCAGTAATATCAATTATTTGTTCATTTATTCGATCTGTTGTTTATTCGATTTGTTTATTTATTCAATCATTTATTCATTCTGTAAATGTTCTGAATATGTAAGAGTGGCATTTAAATCTAATATTATCCTTTCATGTCGATCTACCAATTTTATAAAATTTATCAAATTTATTAAAACATCAACGTTAATAATTTTCTATAATACACATGTAATCTGTAACCTCGTCATACCCTGGTCCGTACTGTATCAAAATTCGCAGGATCCACGAGAGATTGATGAGCAATTGTCGTTGTGGATGCATTAACACGTTGACTGCGATCAGTATCGAGCATATATCGACATAAATATTATAAATATTTCAGATTGATCAAAACAAAAATAAACGTTATTCATAAAAGAAAGGATGACATAAATAAATACTGTGAGACACGCACTTTCACTTGCAGTGTATCGAAAAACATGGCAGTGAACATGTTAACAAAACGAGAATTCGTTCATCGGATCGATCGGATCGAGTATTCGAGAGATACGAGACAGTGAAAGGAGCGATTAAAAAAAAAAAAAAAAAAAGAAAATCATTATTATTATGATCCACGAAAAAATCGCAGTAGTATTTGGCTCAGGCGTTTGAAAGTTTTGTCTTGTTAGAAAGAGTAGATGATAAACGAAGAATGAACGAAAGAGAAGTTCCACGAGTGATCGTGTATCGAAAACTGTAACGAAACAGCTCGATAATTGTACACCGATTAACTCATCACGCACGATACGCACCATCGAATATATATATATATGTATGTATGTATATGTGCATATATATATATATATATATCTGAATTGTCTGTTCTCTCACCCTGTGTCACGCGTGGTCGATTAACTTTGGCACGTTGGGTTATGGGGGTCACGACTAACCCGGAGAAGGTGGTACACGTGGACTCACAGCTTCCTGTTGCGTGTTGCACGAGTGTCGACCCATGGAGAAACGCTTTGTCGGCCGAGTCGTTCCTCCCGATGAACATCGTTCCACTTTTCGCCAAGCATTTTGCTGTTTCCATCCCTCGAAAATGTATTTTTAATCCTTTCGGTGCAGCGAATAAAACTTTTTGCAATTTCTTCCGTGTTCTTTTTTTTTTTTTTTTTTGGTCAGATATTTCCGCGGAATTTTCCGCAAATGTTATTTAAAAAAAAAAAATTGAACGTCAACGTTATCAAAAAATTAAAAAGTTCCGAGCGTCTGTAAATCTCGCGAAAGATTTTTTTTTTTACATCCGCAAAAGACATCGCGGTTCAGTGAGTTCGACAAATCTTCAAATTGATTTCAAAGTCCCGATCTTTTCGCTGGGAATTCGAGGCCCAGGATTTTCGTACGTTTCCAGGTACAAAATTCCGTGTTTTTAATCAATCTCTGGGGAATTTCGTCGCCGAGAATGTTCGCGTACGAACGTGCGAAGGACGCCGCAAAATTCAGGATCCACTGTCCCGATTGTAATTCAACAATTTCGGGCGTGAAATTGCGATCGCCAAGCAAAAACAGACCGTAGTCTCGACGTTGTAATTAGCAGAAACTATGTCGGCTTGTTCCTCGTTAGAAATACAAATTAGTATATCGGGTTGTAGACGAGGAGACTTGCACAGCTCCTCCAAACTGCAAACTTCGCCAAACTTGCAAACATTCATCAAAGTTTGAGCGATATTGTCTTCTCACGGTAACTGTCCGCCGTTCAACCGAATTAGAGACAAGTAGTTGCGGCCGTTTATTGTCAGACCTTGGACCGCTGAAAATGGTCAGGAACGCTTGACGGCCATTAACAGCCACTGCTGGTAATAAGATTATTTCGTTGCAGCGAAAGGACTGAAAATGAGGGAACTACCCAAAAGACACGAAACGCAACACCAGATACGTGGATTTTTCTTTTGCTGATAAATGGCCCGCGTTCCTCAACTTTCATCAACCCTTCGACGGTTTGAAATTTAAGAAACAATAAAAAAAAAAATTTTTGTTACAACAGCAGTAATGAAAACAAATATATTATGTAAACACGTAGAATAGATCAAGAAATATTTAAAAAAGAAATCTATCGTCTCGTTGTTTTTATTTTTAATTACATGGTACTGTGCTGATAAATATATTATACTAGTACTATAGTATACTAATAATATAGTATACTATAGTATACTAATTATATAATACTATAGTGTACTAATTATATAATAATACTAATAATATAGTATACTATAATATACTATAGTGTACTAATAATATAATATACTAATAATATAGTATACAATAGTATACTAATAATATAATATACTATAGTATACTAGTAATATAGTATACTATAGTATACTAATAATATAATATACTATAGTATACTAGTAAATTTACAGTATAATATTGTGATAAATTAGTACGATAATATCATAAAAAAAAAAAAGAAACCTACTTCTTTATTATTTCCTCACCTACGCTTGCAGTTGAACGTGAAATAATATAAAATTTATATAAATATAAAATATTAATTTGTTCGATCTATATTAATTTGTTGTTTCTCTCTTACTTTCTTACTTTTAATTATGAGACCGTCGAAGGGTTCGGAGCGGCGAGTCGAAGCGACTGGCTGAAATGGGTGGTTCCCTCGAACGAAATTCACCGCATGCTAAACATCAAGGCTGCAAAGCCGTAAAAGGGAGATCGATATACTCGCACAAACTTCGCGCACAGTTGTTTCTCCGTGTTCCCCAAAGGAGACCTAAAACATCGCCGATGCTTTTCCATCGGATAATCGTCCGTGAGCGCTCTGAAACGCTCGTTTCCAGAAATTAGGGCTCTTTGGGGGAAACCGGGCGTCGGCAGCTCCTACGATCCCGTACAACTTTCCCAGCTTCATACCAACTGCAACTGTTCACGGATTCGTGCCTTGTTTGTGAAAGTCGAAGATTTCGGTCGTGAATCGCGTACGTCAGAAATTCTGTGATTCCGAATCTTTGGAAAAATATTATTAAATTAAATAAATCGTATTCGACATTGAATAACTTTCGTTTGAGACATTTTTTTTCTTTCCACGAGTGAATATTTTTGAGGATAATTTGTAGAATGAAATGGGGATACTTGTTTTAGAATTACGATAAATTAATAATATTGTACTTGCTCCTGTTAATTCTGATAATGATAAAATTAATAAAATTACAAATTAGTAATTGAAACTAATTCATATCGTTCAGATCATAAAAATTTGAAGAAAAATTTTTTTATTGTAAGAACTGCTTGCAATAAAATTGAAGGATCCTAAAATTGATGGACATTCCTGTTACATGAATTGAAAAAATTTGTAAAATCAATTGATGAGGATGAATGATGTAAACATAATGATAATGGTGGATATACAGTTCACCCAGTTCTTGTATTTGAAAAAAACAATAATATAAATTGAATTTTATAATTAATTTTGATACTAATAGTTTTATCCTTAAAATTTAATATTATGTCTGTGAAAAAGAAGTAAATTGTAAATTTATTTATATTTTCCATTCTTTTAATATGGGGCCAATCAATTTCAAGTTTCAATCAAACGAAACAAAACATCTAGAACATTAGCAGATTACTCAAGTTTCTATTGTAGAGCCGACTGGCCGTGATAAAAAATGATAAACCTACGTTGTGCAGATGCTTCGGGGGAAAAAAGAAAAAAAAAAAAGATCCAAGAGAGTAATTTCACGAAACGATCAAAATCTTCGACTCGCCACTTTTCGTCACGAAACGCGAAACACTGTCTCTCTCGAACCATCGCCAGCGCAACGACGTGAACGTTGTAAACGATGTTCATCGGCGAGGAAAACGCGGCCGGCAAAGCACGATGGAACGAAGACGAAGGCCATCGTTGCACGTTTTTCAGGTGGCAAGGATGGGTGTTAAGGTCCCAGTGCTGTCGTCGCCACCGCCGAAAGATCCAATCCATCGATCGTCTCTCACCCCCGGTTGTTATCGCCAGCGTGCCGTTCGTCGAGTCGAGGAGGTGTTATCATCATCATCATCGTCGTCGTCGTCGTCGTCGTCGTTGCAACGAGCAGGATGAGGAGGAGGAGGAGCAGCGGGGATCACCGCGAGAAACGAACGTCCGTGAACGCGGCCGAGATGAAGAGGATGGTGGAGCGCGTCGTGGGAGCAACGAGCAACGTCGTCGTCGTCGTCGCGTGTGTCGTTCGCGTCTCGGCGGCCGTTGCTGCGACTGGTGCCCCGGACGAAGATTGAGGTGCTCAACGACGGCTCGGCTGGCCTCGTTCGGTTGCTCGCGGCCAAAACCAGCTGGGATATTCGCCTCGCGGGAGGAGCTGCGCGCCCGCCGTGCCCTTGTCTCTTTCGTCCTCTTCCTGCCCGTGGACGACGACTTGCACGACCTACTTCCGCCGCTCTACGACCCGTGGCCACATTGGATCGCCACTTAAATCAAATCGGCGATTGCCAAGAAGCGCTGGAGTGAGCGAGCAGCACGCGTAACGAAGGTTCGTTGGTCGGAATGGAGAGAAGGAGAGTTGAATGCGAGAGAATGAAAGTCTCCGTGTGTTGCGCGCGCGTGGCACGAAGACACACCGTGCCGATCGGAGGATCGGTGCAGATCGGTGAGAATGAAAATTTCGTTCCGAAAGTTTCCACCTAAGCGGGAAAGAAGGGGAGGAACGCGCGTGTAGACACGGAGCGGGCGGCAAAGCGGGCAGAGGCTGGTAGATTGTTGGCCGATTCGTTTCTTTTTTTCTTTTTTTTTTTTTTTTTCTTTTTTTTTCTTTTTTTTTTTTTTTTTTTTTTTTTTTTTTTCACTCGCGGCACTCACTCACGGACGGACACATACGCGCGCACCACGCACCACACACGCACAACCAGACGTAGCCCCGGCTACGCGAGCCGCCCCTTCGTCACCGTCACTCTCCTTCGTAGTCTGTTGGCGAGCGATCCCCTCGACGACGAACACCTCGCCGACACCTTCAGCCTCGATCACAGCCGAGCGGGGAGTAACGTCGGCCGCGGTGGTTGAGCAACAACGATCGCTCGAATCGGCGCGCCTCGTCGGTCCAGCCAGCGGATCGTCCTCAAGCATTATAACACAGTACACCACCGGCCATTTCCCGCCCAGCCTTCGAGAGCTCCGACACTTTCGGGAGCTCTCTTCTTCTTCTTCCTCCTCCTCCTCCCCCTCCTCCTCCTCCTCCTCCTCCTCCTCTTCTTCTTCTTCTTCTTCCTCTTCTCCTCGTTCTCGCTGTTCTCGGTCCACTGGTTCGCCGGCAACGCGATCACCAGCGGCGACACACGTTCAACGACAACGGACCAGGACCGAACGACACCGTCGACGACGACGACGACACCACCACCACCACCGCCACCACCACGACGACGACGACGACGACACCCAACCCCATCCAGCGAGCGGAGCAGCTCCGGCGACGGGAGAGCAACCGCCGCGGTGGTGTAGAGCGCGCAGATCGGCACACGACGATGCGAGAAGGGACGAAGGCGGATGCGCGACGGTCGATCACACGCCAAGGGAAAGATAGACTCTCAATGGCGTCCCCTATGGGTGGGCTCCGGTGGTCGCGCCACTAGCCAGACTCCACTCTCGTTGATCCTGTCCCATGAGGATTTCCTCCCTGTCCATCGACACCACGGCCATCAACGAATCTCTCTCTCTCTCTCTCTCTCTCTCTCTCCCTCTCTCTCTATCTATTTATTTATCTATCTATCTATCTATCTCTCTATCCGCGGTTTTAACCAGTGAGAAACGATTCCAATCCCTCGAATCGTTTCAAATCGAAGTGTACGGGAGTGTACACGGTGGGATGGGTGGATGATGGATGGACGACGAACGTTTCACGAATTCCACCGAAATTTGCTTCCCTCCGGTTAACTTTGGCTACGTCCTCCAACCACGACGACGACGACGACGACGACGACGACGACGTTATGGCGAATATTCAGTGACGGAGCAGCAACACGTAGAGACGTGAAGACGAGGCGAGAAGTTGGTGGCTGGTCTCGTCCTGGCTGGCTGGCTGGCTGGCTGGCTGTTGCTCGTCTTGGTCGTCGTCCACTCTGGAGGTTCGTGGTCGTGGAGCTCGCGGCGCGGTTCGTTCGAGCTGTTGCTCGCGTGGGCGGTCAGAACACGGCGCTGTTCTCGCTACGTCGTCCGCTACGTTTACGATGTATAAATAGGTTTCGTGGCTCTGTTTGAAGGTGCTGCGTGCAGGGCGCTGGCGCGGCCAGCAGCTAGAGCGCCGCTACCGCCGCGCCGCCTCTCGCTGTTCCGTTTCGTCTCGTTTCGTTTCGTTTCGTTTCGTTTCGTTTCGTTTCGTTTCGTTTCGCGTTGCCTCGGCTCTCTCTCCGTCTCTCGACACACGCGGTGTGTGTGTGTGTGTGTCGTCACCGATCGCTCGCTGTGCCCGTTTCCGTTCCGCTCGCCGTCGCTGGTTCCCGTTCCCGAGTCGAAGAGGAGGAACAACAATCAGAGGGACAAGCAGAGGAGAGACACGCTGGGGAGTAGTCTGCTGGAGCGCAGGTCTCTCTCTCTCTCTCTCTCTCTCTCTCTCTCTATTTCTCTTTCTGGCCGCTGAAAAGGGCGGCAAAAGCTAGGAAGAGCAAGCGGAAACGAGGGGAGAAGAAACGAGGGAGGGAACACACGAGAACAGAGAGGAACAGCGCGAATCGGACGGAAGAGGGAAACGGGAAGGCATCAACCGCGGCGAAACGAAACCAGCCTCTCAATAATACATCGAGGCGATTTTTTTCAGCCCCTAGTGAATTGAACTCGACCCACTCTCGATCCGTTTCGTTCCGCGTTCGTTTGGTATCTCGAGTGCGAGCCGCGAGTAAACGAGGGAAACGGATAGAACGCAAAAGAAAGAGAAAGAGAAAGAGAGAGAGAGAGAGAGAGAGTGAGAGTGAGGAGGGAGAGGAAGGCAGGAGAGCAGAGCGTGAACGAGTCGGGTGCGCTGGTTATTGATTGGTAGAAGTCGGGTGACCAGAGGGAGAGACGTGCCCACGGCGTTGTCACGCTGGACACCGACCAGCTAACCCGCTTTACCTTCCACCTCGAGATTCTCCACCGCGAGTCGCGTCGTTTCCGAATCGGAACTTTCCTCTCCAATTCGGTCCCCTCTCCCTCTCTCTCCCTCTCTCCGCCTCGCTCCCTCGTGAGATCTCACTCTCGACGATCGTGACCGCAAACACGCAAACGTGGTACCGACGTAGTGACGACTGCTGGATATACTCGCGATATGTCGCCTCACGAACGCCCGAAGTGTTCTCGCACCGCGTGAAATTAAGAGGTTACGTTCGGGGCAGTCGAACGGAGTTGTTGACGCGCGACGATCGGTCACGATCGCGGTGGCCGATGAATCAAGTACGTTGGAAACGAGAGAAAAAAAGGGAACAGGGTCAGCGAGTCGTTCGAAACGAAGGGATGTAGGCCAAGGGTGGTGCTACGGCCGTAGTCACCGATCCAGCCCCAAGCACGGGGGACACTTTTTGCGCTGACACTTTCCCAGCCACTATCACACTTCCTCCCTCCCTCTCTCTCTCTCTCTCTCTCTTTCTCTCTCTCTCTCCTAGCGTCCGTCTGTTCCTGTTTCACCCCGTGCGGCGTGGTGGAAAACAGGCAGGTTCGAGGCGTATCTCGGCCGTCTTCCTCCACCACCTCCGTCGCCAGCTCCTTTCTTCCGTTTTCCTCGTTCTACTCACGCGCGCGCGCGCGCGTGCAAGCACGCACACACATACACACACACGCTCTTTCCGTGTTACACGCCCTCGTTTCTCACCCCCACGGTCGAATCTTGGGCGAAGGTTCGCGAGAGAAGGTTCTTCTCTCTCTCTCTCTTTCAGTCTGAACGGGTTGCTCGCGGCCAATATGGCGGATCACAGGCTCACGCGACGCGTTGGCCACCACTGTTGCCTCGGTCGTCGACGGTCCCAGCGACGCGAGGCGCCGCGACACCAACCTATAGCCGCCATATCGTGAAACGCCGACGCCGACGTTCGCAGTCCGGACAGTCTCGGGTTCATGCTCTATGCGTGCGAACGACCCTGGATGGACGCTTCGTCTCCCTTTTCCTCTCCTACTCGCCGTACGCGTTACAACAGTAAACTTTCAGCAGTTTCGCCGAGAGTCTGAATCGACTGAAAGAAGGGATCAGTATCAATGAATACGAGAATTTTGCGAATTTGGATTGGGTTAAAGCAGAAAAAGCATCTGTACACCAGGAACGGATATTTATTTTGATTTTCATTTCTGTGAAAAAAATTACAAACGAATCATTTCGACTACTTCTGACTTTAGTTCTCAGTAATCCTGCGGTGGGTTTTGATCCTGAGTTTCCTCGTTTCGATTAGTTTAGGATGTATAGTGATACAGGTGAGAATTGAATGAATGAAAACGTTTCGTCTTTTGATACTTGTTTGATCTTCGAGATTTCATTCTTGGACACAAATCTTCCATTTTTCGTAGAGACACAAGAAACACTATTCCATTTCAAGGATTATTTTTAATGAAACGTCCTATTCTTTCTAGTCCACAGGTGATTAACAAAGTTGTCACCGAGGAAATATTTGTCGATTAAGAACGAAAAAGTGTAATGGGTGCCGTTATTCGAGCAGTTGGCGCGCAACAAACACACGTACGATCTGCGTGAAAGTAATAAGCGATGACGCGTACCACGTGCGACGCGGGATGACGTCGAAGCTTGACGTCAACAAAATGTGTGCACCTGGTCTTGTCGTTTCTGCTCTTATTTTCTCATCAAGAAGACACATAGACGGATAACTTATTACCTTTTCACACATGTAGATTAATAATTATCATTTTACAGATAACGACAGTTATATTATATTTGTCAACTATACGTAGAGTGTTGGTTGTTACATTTGAACAGCGAACGATCAATTACTTCTCGCGAAATGTTACAAAATCTACTGCGTATGTTGATTAAGAACAATTAAAAATATATTAATATTTATACGTTAGAGATACAAATTTTGTTTTAATAATAATTGTCGGGAGACCGTTTTATCGATGGATCAATGAAAGTTGGAAATGTGGGTAACGCAAAGTGTTTTTCTAATTATACAAAAGCGCTGCACACTTACTTCGCAACGCGCAAAAGCGTGCTGTGCCTCGTAACCCCGATCGATTCGCCCGATTTCACGTGTACCTTTGTCAGCTAAGGAAATTACACGCGTTTGAATAATTCTTCCCCCTCCCCCCCTCCACCCCTCCGTACATTTACAACACACTTTCACGTGGCAATGTGGTGGCTCCTCTCCCGAGCGAGAATCAGCGCCCTTGGTATGAACTTACTTTCCGCTTGTTTCGAACGCGCAGTACATGTAAAATGTACTGGACTTGGAAACTTGCGAACGAAATCAAAAATATTTAAATCGAGGGAAAATCTCTCGAAAATGAAAATGAAATACGAAGGTTTCACGATGGTTTCAATGAAAATGTTTGTTTGTTAGTACAAGACAAAAATAGAGAAACGAAATTAAGGATTCTCAGGGTTTGAACGAAAGTTTATTTCCGATTTATTTCTCATAGTAATTGTGAAATTGAACGTAGTAGGAAATGGATTATAGTACAACCTCGGAGAGCTTCTTCATTGACCGGAAATTTATCGGAATCTGTATGGTAAAGTTGCATGGATCTCTCTTCGATTCGAAGCTACGGACATCTAACTTTGTGAAAACAAGTTTTGTAGAGGAGCAAGCTCGATAGTGTCGACGAGAAAATACCTGCCAGAAATGAAACGTAATACAGATTTGACGATGCAACCAGTCCCTTTTGCCGCGTAATTTTGGGGATCGTTTAACTCTCTTTGCTCGCGCGACGTTATGGGTTCGATGTAAAAGAAAAATGTAACGATGCACTCGCAAATTATTACTGTAGATGAAAAATAATCATTTTTGATCATTAGTCCTTGTTAATTTACTGGCGAACTTGATTTCTGACTACAGCATAGTTATTTTTGTGATAAGCTTGCATCAAGTATATGTTAAAACAGTTGTTGTGACGAAGTGAAAAAATTATTGTCGTAAAAATATAAATTTAATTTTGACCTTTGAAAAATAAAAATTAAAATATTATATTTCCTATCTCTTTTCTTTCAAGACTATGAATTATTATACGAAACATTGTCAAGATCTGTTGTAATCGTTGCCCGAGAAATAAGTCTTATTATTTAATAATTTAAGCTTAATTGTAAATCTTAGAATTAAGTGTTAAATTTAAGTTTCAGCTTATGGTACGGAATATCTATCTCCATTTTCACGAGTTTCCATGGACAAGTAGAGTCAAAATTTGGTATTCTTGTTACACAGTAGACAGTTGAGACACATGTAATAGAGTGTAGATAGATATTAAAGCCCATGGTGATGTTTGAGCTCGCAGTCATATCATTGTGATGAGATCTGGCATTTCCTAAAGATTCCTTTTATATTTATAGTTTTCGAAAAATTAATTTTTTAAAATTGCTACCAAGCTAAAAACTGTGCCAACGTGGAAGACTGTTAAGTTTACTGTTAAGTAATAATAAGATAGATGTTAAGATATTTTAGATTGATTGTTTGCGCATTCCGTAAGAAAATAGATTATTTTACGTAGAAAACAGAAAGTTTTTCTCATCTGTCTTGCTTTAATTTAAACGTAAACTTATAACGTAAAGTATTATGATTTTATTTATTTCATTAAACAAAATGTTGGTTCCCCTTTTTGACTTTCATTCTATATGTCACATTGTGTGCAGCATGTTGTCAGTATAGTTATAAATTAATATAGATATTGCGCTTTATATAAGTTTTAATTCTAAGATCAAAATGAAGGTTCATCCATCCAAGAACATTCTGCAATTTTTATTCTTTCCGTTTTTTTTTTTTTATTATTAGCCTTAATTTTTACTCTTATTGTCAATATTAAATCTTACTTTTAAGCTTTAGTTTTAAGTCTTAGTTTTCAGTTTCATCGTTGGATGATGTCTTAATTTCATTTCGTTTTTGAAGATCGTTGCGACTTTTACTCTTCTCGTTAATTTCAATCGCGTCGGTTTCCCTTGAAACCACTTTCGTTGTTCGTTTGCACGACAATCAAAGATTAAATATTACGTAAACGTACATTAAAAAGAGGTTTTCTAAAAGAAATAACGAGTAGATTTTTACGCAGGGTGGATGGAGTGGGTCTCCACGTGTAACAACCTCCACGTGGCGAGACCTGGGCAGTCTTTATTACTTGATATAATCTCTAATTGTGAGGATTAGAGGATTGAAAACATTCCTGTCAGCAGTTATAATTAACACGATTAGAAATTCTATATTAAATAGTACAAGCTAATGAACTGCAGCCATAATTTTTTTTTCTTTCTTCTAATTAAACAATTTATCGGATTACTTTACAACTTTTACAATTAAATTTCATTTAAAAATTTTATTTTAATTCCGTTATCTTACAATTAGTCTAAATCGATAACATCGCGTGCGACACAAAGAAACATTGTGCGTATGGTCTGTTCTCTTCTTCGTCTATGGTTGAATTCTACACGTTTAATTCCCATGGTTCAACATTGTAAATCGCAGAGGACACGAGGAAACTTTCGCACTTTTAAACTATCGGTATTTCAGAACACGTGAAGTTCCATGTGATGTCAGGACTCTCTGTACCATCGCTAGTTGTTTCATACGTCGTCGGTAGTACAGATTCCTGCAATTTCCCATTCCTGCAGTTTCCGACGTCGCTTCCTTCTATATTATGGAACTCTAGGCAAACTGAGGGTAGCCAGTGAACAATACTTTTGTCCTATCCTTTCTTGGAACTAAACCCTTTCTAACGGTAGCACTTGCGATTATCTGTATTTCAAATTTGACAAAAGCTCCTTTGCACGTTTCTTCATGTCAAGTCAGTGGTTCTTTCACCTCAACTATTATCATTATCTTCATTCATCATTGGCGGAAATATAAAATTTTTCACAGGAAACAGATGTATTTTGCATTACGAAATTCAGAGAACGATCGAGGAAGAGATAAGTTTTAAACTTCCTCCGGGGAACGAGTCGATTCGTTCAGTATCGAATTTTTCTATTAATATGAAGCTTCACCGAAACTTAACGGCATCGTTTCACGCTTTAGGGCTTTAAGGTGTTTCCAACTCCCTCCATTTACCCACGTTCTTATAAAAATTGTCTTAAAAAAACAGTATCGTAAAATAGAATTTATGGCGGAGTTGAATTCCGCATTTTCTTCAGTTAGAGCTACTCTCTTCTCTCGTTGTCAAAGGCGATTATCTTCAATCTTCAAAAAACAACCCTGTCGATGATTGAGCGACAATTCTCCCTTCCCGTTGGCAGATTGAAGAATCTCTTTCCTCCGACGGAGGGACTTGAATTTTTCCCAAAATTTTCCACTCTACCTACTCAGAAACGACACAGCCCTCCCACCCTTCGTTCCAAGGACACCCGTATCCGGCGATTTCCGTTACTCCTCCGACAACCTTCCCGGTTTGAAAATACAGGCCTGTATAAGAAAGAGAGAGACCCTTCCGAGGGAAAGGTTTCCTCGATAAGGACCTTCGAAAGGGCCTTCGTAAATTCTCCTCCCACCCTGGCGAATCCGCCCCTCAACCGACCGCCAGACTGCTACGTTCTGAACACGTGCAGGGAGGTTCGGCTCGACTGTACGATACGTAGAGCGAAAAAGGAAGAGATAGGCCGACACTGCGAGGCCACAGAGACTCACGCAAACGTGCGTGAACGTCTCCGCACCATGGAGAGAGAGTGTACCACCAACACTCGTAAAACGATTCGTCGTCAACTCCATCATCCTCGTCCTAGACGTTTCTCTGCTTGTGCTCGGGATATGTGCGATGCGAGATAGAGAGAAACAGAGAAACAGAGGGTAAGAGAGAGAGAGAGAGAGAGAGAGAGAGAGAGAGAGGGACGGATGAGGAGGGTGGGAGGAAGGGAGGGGAGGGAACAGGCTCGACTGCTCCCCCTAATACTGCAGGATTGAATGGGCGAGGAGGGTGGTATTGGGTTCCCTCACCCCACTCCCACCACCCACACGCCGCTAGCTTCCAACCCACCCGCACCACCCACTTCTGTCCGCCTGCCACCCCGCCTGCCCACCCACTCGCCACCCGACTGCCGTCGAGGAAACAACCTGCAACCGAACCAGCACAACGTTTCCTCGAACAACGAATTTCCATCGGGGCACGGATGGTTCTCGTCACGCCGCAACAATAACCAGTGAGTACTCTACGACACGCACCGTATCTCCACCGTCACTTTCGTTATCGTCTTCTTTTTCTTTTTCTTCTTCTTCTTCTTCTTCTTCTTCTCCTCCTCCTCCTCCTTCTTCTTCTTCTTCCTCTCGCACGGGCGAACTCGTTCGCGCGCGCTTCAATTTTTCCCTTGCACTCTCCCTAGACCCCCCCGTTTCTCTCCTCCTTCCGTCCCGTCCTTCTTCTTTCCTCCGCACGTTCCGCTCTCGTCGAGAGACCGACATCACCCGTGGTTTTTCCGCGGATTCCACGCGAATTCTACCCGCCGTGTTCATCGATTCCACCAGCGTAGTAACGTGTGTCGTGTCGTGTCGTGTCGTGTCGTGTCGTGCACGGGTAACGAGCGAGGAATCGAACGAACGGACGAGGCGACGAGCGGACCGGCGATCGATCGAAGAGCGAGTGTGACGGAGTGACGTGAAGAGCGTGACGCGCGGAACGAGAGACGTCGAAACGGAGAGAGGAAAGGAGCGTATCGTGTGCATCGCGGAACAAAATTATACCCCGGTGGTGGCCGTGGTGGAAGAAGGCGAGAGCGTGTAGCTACGCGTTGGTAGCGACTCGAACACTTTTGACCGACGTGCGTACGCGCGGCGACGTTATTTCTACAGCGTTTCAGGTATACGGGCCGAGAGAGAGAACGCGCGTACGACGCTGGTTCGCGCGCGAGTGGATCACGCTAGCCTCGCCTCGCCTCGCCTCACCGTGCACGGTACGCGTGAGCCGTAGAAGAGAACGGCGACGATACGCGTCGCGCGTGTGTGCGGCTCCGGGATCGCGTCGATTACTCTCGCGACGTGTGTGCGCGCCTAACAGATATCGGCCTGCCAGAGCCGGAAGAAACGCAATGGCCAGGGGAGAAACGTGTTTCTCACCGCGAGCGAAATTTCGGAGCGGCGGGATTTCACCGATCGCAATCGGAGTTCATCTACGTGTCTGCTGCTGCGTTCTGGCTACGCGTCTCCGCTCTGTGGTGGCTGTACAGACACCGCTATATACTATATTTATAAACGGCCGTGTACAGCCGTGTGTAAGTACGCGCGACAGCATGGAGGAGTTGCGCGCGCGCGCGCGCGCGCCAGCTCACGTCGAAACCCGCTCGCCGTCCTTGGTTAGTCGGTAATAATTTCCGGATGAATTTGAATGGCACACTGCGCGCGCCTTCTCTACCTCCACCACTATGTCGTACCCCCACCATCGCGACCGTATCCCCACTCCATCCCATTTCCATCTCCTTCTCTCGTACAACTCTACCTCTCTGTCTCTCTCTCTCTCTCTCTCTGCGCCTTTTTTTTCTCTACTTTCTTTTCTTCCACTCTCGCGTTCCCTCGGAACGTTCCTCGTTGTATATACACGCTACGTCGTCTCCTCTGCCCACCCGCATCTCCCCACCAGGCTTAGGTTTTCTTCGGAGACAGTGGTGCTCAACCGGCGCAGAGGCTGAGCCGAGCTTAGGCACCCTTGCCATCTGTCGCCTCCGGGACGTGTCCTCGATCGCTCTGGAGGTGAATATTGATTTATTCGCCGCCGGTATAACCCCCTCCCACTCTCAGCGCGAACGTTCTCGCCACCACCCTTTTGTACAATACGTACACAGGCGTACACCACGGAGAGTACGCGCGTAGGAGTACGCGTGTACGTGTGATCCGTAACATAGGCGCGCAGATGTGTGCAGTGTGATCTATGCGTGTCTCTTGGTGTATGTGTGGTACGGTCGCCTAGGGTTGCCAGAGGCAGCCGGCCTCTCTCTCTCTCTCTCTCTCTCTCTCTCTCTCTCTATCGTTGTCTCTGTCGCTCCCCCTAGTTTTCACGCAGCAGCAACCGTGGTGCCCGGATCAATACGAGCGAGGCGGGCTTCTTCTTTCTCGCTCCGAACGCTCAGCCATCCCCTAAAAGCACCGTCGCACACCGTCGCGGAGATCGAGATCGATCGATCCGTGTTTTCACAGGGTGGGATCCAGTTCGATTGACAGTCAGCACCAGCCATCTACCACTACAGACTCGATTGCCCGGTTAACGAGCCGCGTTACGCGTTGCTCAACGATTGATTTTGTTGCTCCCGGTATGTGTTGCTTCCAAGCGCCGGAGAGTCTCGTCGATGGGTAATTTATTCGCGCTTCCCATCGCCATGGGGATGGGGCTGTTTACTGGGGATCGTTCTTTGGTTTAACGTTCGAGTTTATCTTTGGCTATCGCTTTTCAAGGAACAATCCTTGGGGACTTTTGGGGATCATTTTTGACAGCCGATAGATGGCTCCCGTTGCATCAATTCGAATTTAGAATCTGTTCGTCGAAATGAATATTCTGTAATGTGAACCTTTGCGGAGGGTAATTTTCCCCGATTGTGGAATTTATTTGTTGAATATTTCGTGTGAGAGATGACGATTTCCGAGGAATGACACAGAATTTAGTGTCGGGGCATCGAAACGATTTTTTAACCCGTGTCACGCACGTCGAGAATTTTTTGCCCCAAATTGCAACATTTTCTCAATTTTAAGTATATTTATATTGTAACCCAGGCAAAACAGATGATAAATTTATTACTTCTTAGTAATTTTTATCCACTGGCTATCATACCGACGAATTCAAAAGAGAAAGAAAGCGACGAATCGTATACGATATATTCGGCCACTCGTTATGGTCCGCAATCAGTTGCCAGCGCAAGGGGTTAACAAATCAAAGAGTAACTTCAGCTCTGATTCATCCCTAATTCACAAAATTCTTCTTCCATCTTATAACACAAATTGAACAGACATTTAAGCAATTTCCTTATAATCCAATTAATAGATGCTACAAATATTTAATTTGTCTTCATTCTTTTTCACAAAGAGCTCAAAACAACTCTTGACAATTACAGACACTCCAATTAAATTAAAGAATCTCGACGATTCGCCGCGTTCGGGTAGACATTATCAGATAGATAGGGGCCGAATTTGAGATTTGGAAAACAGTAGGTGGTAGCCATTTAGCTGTTTGCTAAAATTCGGGGGAGGAAACAAGTGATTTTCTGTTGCACTGTCTCTGAACCTTGGTTAAAAGAATTCTATTTTCGATAAACCATGTGGTCGATGGGTTTTTCCTCTACCGTTTGTCAGCCCCGAGTGGTCTTAAGTACTTCTGCAAAGATATTTAGAAATACGTATTAACGTCCTGTGGGAATCTTCGGTTTCACGCCGTTTAAAAGGGGTTTTCGAATATCGTGCTTACAGAGGAGCTGTTCGTGACATTCTCGAGGCTTCGCGTCGTTCACAATAGGACTCGCCTGAAGAACTCGATGAAAAACAGCTCGTCTTTATGCTCGATTGGTTTCAAGAGATCGCTTCCAACGATCGACCTTCCCCTTGGGTGGCTCGAGGGGTGGCGAACGGGAATCGGGCGTGTTTTATCTAATTACGTTCCGGCCTTTTGTCGAAACGTTTCTCGAAGAACGGCCCGAATAATCGCTTAATTGACGATCCTTTCTGCGGAACTTCGATTACCGGGAAAAGAGATTGTTTCCCCTTCGAGTTATCCTTGCAGCTCGTTTCACTTGCGATTATTAATGCAATTTTCATCAACGAGCATCGATACCAGTTTCCACTTCGACTTAAACGCAGAGTTGAATTCAGGGAGTGGGTTTCCTCCGTGAAATTTAAATTTGCAGAACGACAGAGTTTCGAGAGGTATATCTAGAGGTATATCTACAGTGTTTGTTGTGGCAAATCTCGTCATTACGATATAATCCTTGGTGATAATCTTTTGTTGACAATCTTGTCGGCTCCTCTGTTCTTCGAAGAAATTTACGACTGCGAGCTCCTCTCACGAAGAGAATTCTTGAAACGAACGCTTGTGTAATATCTTTCTCTCGTTCACAACGCACAATTTTCATTCCCTCTATTTCCATCCCGAAAGAATTCCTGTCCTTTGATCAGCTGTTTCTCAAGGAGCGAACGCTCGAACGAGGGAGGAGGAGTGGGAGGGAAACGCTTTCGTTAATGGAACGAAAAGGAAGCGCGAGCGATTGTGCGCGGGTGTCGCGCGAAATAGTTGGAAAAGGAAACGGGTGGTTTCACCGCTGGTGTTCCACTTCCAACAGTGAAAATCGATAGCTCTCTTCACTGTTGGCCTTCTAAATTGTAACACGAACGGCTGAAAGGCGAAAGATTTCCCGGGGTTCATGAATATTTAACGACCACGCTGGCGGGCACGCTAGCACCGGGATTTTTTTCACCCTCCCCGATGGCTTCGCCGAAGCGAAGAAGAAGAGTTAAGACTGCTCACGCTCGAGCAAATTGTTAAGTGGCCTTAACTTCGATCCAGTTCCTCGAGGAGCGCGTTTCGCGATCGCTCCACCCTCCTCCGTCGCTCGTCGCGGTTCCCTTTCAAAGGACATCGCGCGACCGATCGAGTGCTTTTCCAACATCCTCCAATTCTCGAGGGCCCCTCGATCTTTGAAACACATTCGAGAGACGGGATTGAAGAGGGATTGAACAATTTGCCGACGTATTTCACCTCCTCGTGCCTAACCTACACCCTCCCCCCTCTCCCCTCCTTCTCTCGCGGAATTTTTCATTCACCGCCTTCGGCAACTTCCGCCGTTCGTGATTAAATCATCTCTTCAGCGACGTCGATGTATTCTGTGCAGGATCTCTCGAGTCTCTCACTCCCCTCTTCGATTAAAACGTTGTCACTTCCTGGGAATTTCTCCACTTCGAAAAGCCAAGATACTAAAAGTCTGTTCACAGACTTGGGAGAATGTAGGCAAGGAATTATAAAATTCGTTGACTTTCGTTCAGGCTTTAATTTTAAAAAGCTTCGCAAATTCGCAAGTGTTTCAAAAATTCGATAATTACACTTTTCTTGGTAAATTAAATTTCTTTTTTTACATATTTATAGTATTAAACATAATAATATAATTTAAATGATAATAATAAATAATATTAAATTAAATAATAAGTAATAAATGATAATTTAAATATTTTTATTTAATTTGTTATTTAAATAATATTTTTAAAATTATATATATATATTTTAAATATTTATATTATTAAATATAATTTAATATTTTAATTATTAATATAATTTAAATTAAATATTTATATTATTAATATAATTTAAATGATGATAATAAATAATAAATGATAATTTAAATATTTTTATTTAATTTGTTTATTTAAATAATTTTATAAATAATATTAAATTAAATAATAAAAAATTTTAATTTAAATATTTTTAAAATTATATATATATATATTTTAAATATTTATATTATTCAATATAATAATATAATTTAAATGATAATATTTAAATATTTTTATTTAATTTGTTTTTATTTAAATAATTTTATAAACAATATTAACTTAAATAATAAATAATAATTTAAATATTTTTAAAACTATATATATATTTTAAATATTTATATCATTAAATATAAACGGTACGTTTCCTTTAAAATTTTTCTCGGTGAATCATGTTCTTTTAAAAATATCATAAACTGTTCCTTACGTCAAATTTATTCTTTGGAATTCCAAAGTTAGTCGCGAGAAACGAGTTTCTACAGCGCGAGTAATGATTATTCCGTGTCTGCGGTGCTCGATTTCCAAGCGGTTCTAATTGAAGATCCGTAACGACGATCGAGCGCCTCTAAACGAACGGTAACAGTCTCGATTCTAATTCCATCGCGCGATCCACCTCCAGCGAGAGAACTCGTTAACGTTTCCGATACGTAGTTTCACGTCGCCACGGATCCCTGTCATCGACTACGATTTCCTAGCACGCGTTAACCCTGTATTTACGTTCGAATGCGGCCAGAATGTCTTTCACCTGGCTTGAAATTGCTATTACGTTGCCATTGTCTCGTTTGCGCTCGACGATCGGGCGTTTCGATTTGCTTTAAGCCCGATACACGCTTGCAGAACGATCGAAGGATACAAAATCGTAGATTTAATTGAAATCCCTTTTCAACTTTTCATTTATTTCTTCTGAATTTTTCATTTTCTTTCTTGGAGACAATTTCGAATATTTGACTTGTTTTAGAATACGATAAATTATTTTGTAACGTAGTAAAGGCGAGTTAGCAAGTAAGCTTACGATAATATGGAACTCGAAATGAATGATTTGAAAAAACATTTGAGTCTAATTATTCTACTATTACAGGCTCTCGAAAATATTCTAGCCAACTCTACCCAGAAAGGAAAATAAAATGAAGACTGAAACGCAATTGAAACAATTCTTATTCATTTTCTACCTAATTAGTATCTCATTTTCTTCTAATAGTAAATCTAAATTTCAAATCAATTTTCCTCCGTGCGAACGCGGCTTAAGACAGCAACTCCTGCCAAGCTCTCGAAAATATTCTAGCCAACTCTACCCAGAAAGGAAAATAAAATGAAGACTGAAACGCAATTGAAACAATTTTTGTTCATTTTCTACCTAATAGTATCTCATTTTCTTCTAATAATAAATCTAAATTTCAAAACAATTTTCCTCCGTGCGAACGCGGCTTAAGACAGTAACTCCTGCCAGGCTCTCGAAAATATTCTAGCCAACTCTACCCAGAAAGGAAAATAAAATGAGGACTGAAACGCAATTGAAACAATTCTTATTCATTTTCTACCTAATTAGTATCTCATTTTCTTCTAATAGTAAATCTAAATTTCAAATCAATTTTCCTCCTCCGTGCGAACGCGGCTTAAGACAGCAACTCCTGCCAGGCTCTCGAAAATATTCTAGCCAACTCTACCCAGAAAGGAAAATAAAATGAAGACTGAAACGCAATTGAAACAATTCTTATTTATTTTCTAACTAATTAGTATCTCATTTTCTTGTAATAGTAAATCTAAATTTCAAATCAATTTTCCTCCGTGCGAACGCGGCTTAAGACAGTAACTCCTGCCAGGCTCTCGAAAATATTCTAGCCAACTCTACCCAGAAAGGAAAATAAAATGAGGACTGAAACGCAATTGAAACAATTCTTATTCATTTTCTACCTAATTAGTATCTCATTTTCTTCTAATAGTAAATCTAAATT
>NW_025110560.1:592818-596483 GCF_011392965.1 Frieseomelitta varia
CTAATTAGTATCTCATTTTCTTGTAATAGTAAATCTAAATTTCAAATCAATTTTCCTCCGTGCGAACGCGGCTTAAGACAGCAACTCCTGCCACATTCTCTTTGTTCGTTCGCAGTGCAGAAGATAGTAAAGAAACTTGTTATAAAAGGTTAAAGTGCAGCAGAACGAAGCATTAGTTGTAACATCGTATCGTTCTCAATCACGTCAGACGATGAGATTGCATTACGAGGCATTTCCTGTAGGCGTGTACGCGGCTTAAGCGCCAGTCACGTCGGCCTCGGGGAGATGCCCGAGTTGTTCCTGACGTTTTTCGTCGGGGTGAATCGATTTTTCAGGTGCATAGAGAAGATAGAAGGTGGGAACAAGATGTGTTTCAGTCGGCCGCGTTGCAGCTGAATATATAGAGGATAAGAAACGAGAGAGGGGAGGGAGTCGAAAGTCTTCTGAAACGAATTCAAATGCATTATGTAACTTTGTCCTTTCGAGGGTCCTTTTCCTCTCCTTCTCAATAAAGATAATGACGAATTAAATTTTGTTACGGAGCGCGGCTTCGATTATTAAGAAAACGATCGGTTTATTTATACATAAAGGAAGGTAATATTCGTATAATATTATATAATATTTCCTTTGCTCCCACATTTTGTCGATTTGTCGAGAAGTTCAGAGGCAGCGGCGAGAATCGAGAGTGTTTGAGAACGGAAACGTAATATCCGGCTGTCAAATTTGACGGTCGCATACCTTGCCGCTGTTTCGAATTTTTTTGGAAAAATTCAATGCTCACCTTTTACACGTCACCTGTTGGAAATTTATAAATTCGCGAAGCCAATCATCGACGTGATATGATTTCACTGGCAACGAGTGTCGAATATCGAACGAATTGACTTCGTTCGAACTCTTTCCTCTTCGGTTTCTCTCGGGAAAAGGACATCACGCGTGCTCGTTTCGAACATTTAATCTGAATTCGAATGAAAAGAGTTTTTGTTTCTTGTTTCTCTTACAAACCTTTGTCGCTACAGTTTCTCTCAAGAGAAACGTTATCCTCCATTTCTCGAGTGAAATATCAACCAAATTAGTAGTACCCATCCATCCTCTTCTCGTTCTTCTCTCAACACCGCCCTCTCAACGCCGATAAAACGCCCATCGCTTATGTAAATTGCGCCACTTAAGCCGGCCAGCGGAAAAGTTAAGTCTTGTGCGACGATTACGGCAAGATTTAATTAAGCATCGATGAGCTTTAATTAACTCCCTTCGTCGATCCACCCCTCTGCGAGCGATTCTAAAAAAAAAAAAAAGAAAAAAAAGAAAAATAGAGAAAGAAGCTGTATTCTGAAATCGAAGTGAAGAAAGGGAGGGGCGAGCGGGGAGAAAGTGAAAGACGGTAAGACGGAGAGAGAAATGTAAGATTTATGAGAGGAATATTTTACGAGATGGATAATGGCTGGCGTTGTAAATATTCTTTATTTGAAAAGCATCGCGACGTTCCGAAATTTGGAAGGGAAATGCGTTTGAAAGAGCAATTACTAGTGTACTTACCCCGGCTTATTGCTATTTGCCCCCGCAGGTAGACGAAGGTTTATTGTTCCAAGCACAGCGGGTGACGAACAAAGACTGGAAGGATGGAGGGTAGCGGTGCGGGAATTAGCAGGCTCGACTGCTACGAGGACATGTTTAAAGAAATAACCAGGAAATTGTATGGCGAGGATCCCGACCATCGAAGTAAGTGTACGACGATATTATATTCATATTGTTATTATTGTTTCCTTTACTCGTTAAAATATACTCTATACAATTCGGAAGAGGGCTAAAAATATTACTGTAACTTTTGAAAATTCGTATTATATTGCTGCAACAAAGGAATCGGCAATATTTTTATTAAAATATACACTGTGCCTTAAACAAGATAAAATAATTTCGAAATATTAATGTAGTTCTCGAAAATTCATATCCATTGCTGCAGTGAGAGAATCGGCGATGTTTTTTTCCTTTTTTTATTGAAACATATACTATGTTTTAACAAGATATAATTTTGAAGAAAATGGGAAATATCAATGCAACATATATACATTGCTGCAGCGAGAGTAATTTTTATTAAAATGCGCGCTTTAAGCAAGATAAAATAATTTTGATGGAAATTAGAAATATCAATGCAATTTTCGAAAATTCATTCACGTATTATTACAGTGAGAAAATCCACTTATTTTCTTTATTAAAATGTATATTATAACCGAGCAGGATGAACTAGTCCTTCAAGCGTTAACGTTATATTAATCTGATTTTTGTAAATTCAAGCTTAATAGTTCGTACGTATGTACTGCAGTAGAAGGGCGAACATATTTCTCGTTGAAGCTGCGTTATATTTCGAAGGGAACAGTTTAACAAATCAACGCGCGAATGTTAATCCGCGCCTTAAAAAATACAAGCGGCACTGCGGGGAAATAATTTCCAAACTGAGTTTTAAATATTTAATCGCGTGCCTTTGAAAATTCAAGCTTCGCGCGTGTTATCGCACCGAAAGATAATGAAGGCGGAGAATAATTGCGGGTATGAATATTCACTGAGCCGGAATAAATAATTCTGCAGAATTATACGACGTACTTTTGAACGTGTAACGTGCGTTCGCATTGTTATCTGAACGTTTAAAGCCGTTAAAATCAGTAATGGCACTGTTATGGGGAACGCGGGAGCTGGGCTACGGCGTTCAATGAAATAAACTAACACGAGAGAATGTCGGCTCATTATCTTCGTTTATCATAGCCTCGAGCGTTCAGAACGAGTTCGAGACTTCCGTATCGTACAAGAACGACGACGATACCGGAAACGGTACTGACGGCAGCGACGATGGAAACTGGACCTGCGAGGAAGAACCTCTGAAGGGCACCGATGGAAGTCGCATCGCTGCTTATCACGCCGCGAAAGCAACATGGAGGTGTTACGAATGCGGTTCGTATCAAATTTGATAGAAGTTCAAAAGGTTAACCCATCGTTATCTTCTTGTACCGAGTATAAAACTATTACTTCTTTTTATCTGAGTCTTTAGCGATCTTGATAACTTCAAAATAGCAATCTGTTAGTTACTTAATCTTATATATATATATACAGGGTGTTTCGTAATTTGTGGAACCCACTTCGGCAGCTGATTGCACGCCTAAAAATAATGGAAAAAAGTCATATAAATATATGTCCTATCTGTCTTCGTTTATAAGTTATAATGAATTTTCTGTTTTTATTACTTTTATATAAAAAATGCTCGAAATGACCACCTTGCATTTGAAGATAAGCCTGCACGCGTCTTGTCATTCATCTGGTTACTCTCTTTATCATTCCTGGTGTTTTTCGAATTTGTCAGAAGCCTTGCTCTATTCTATTTCGTAGTATTTCAGCATTTTCAATCGACGTTGCGTATACAATAGATTTTAAATGTCCCCACAAATGAAAATCTAATTGATTCAAATCCGGAGAACGAGCAGGCCGTGCAATAGGACCTCCACGACCAATCCATTTATTTATAAAGTGTTGATTTAAAAATTGCCTAGCCACTCGGCTAAAATGTGGCGAAGCTCCATCATGCATAAACATACGACTAATCTAATATCGACTGGAACTTCCTCTGATATTTCGTGTAAACGCGTGCTCAAAAAATCAACGTACTTTGTGCCTGTTAGTTT
>NW_025110561.1:0-29990 GCF_011392965.1 Frieseomelitta varia
TGGGCCCTTGGAAACCTAGAGTTTCCTACGACGCTTCGCGGAAATGCTATTGTGGCCGAATTACTAAAAACTTCGAGTGCATATGTCTGGTCTTTATCCACTGTAAGAAATAAACTTGGCCTTCACAATTCAATAGCATAGGCGACACGTGAGTCGTAAATTCTCCTAACTGCATGTCTGAGAAAACGCTTTTCTCCGACATCTGCTATCCGCTAATATAAATAAAATAAAATAAAACACTGATAAAAAAGCTAATAAAAATAAACAAAGTGTACGTGTATAAGCGTCTTCAAATTTACTATCGGCAGCTTTATGAAAACATTTAATCATTGTCTCCTTTTCTTTTTCTAATATATTACTATTTTATTTACCGGTATTATATCGGATTCATATTGGTATTGTACCGGATTCATACTGGTGTTATACCGAAACACATCTACCGACTTAACATCGTTATACCGGTATTCGCAATATTTCGGTTTCATCAAACTGGTATCGAATAGTAACCTAAAAATACCGGTATTTTTCCGGTATTTGTAATACCGATTCGGTCTCTGTCTCCAACAACGAGAGGAAGGTGCGTGGCGACCACTAGCCTTCTTCACGAAATCTTTGTCGTCGGCGCAGTGCAAGTATAGCGTCTACGACAGTGAATTGCTCGCCGTTTATTTCGCGATTAAACAGTTTCCGCGGCGGAAGGACGATCGTTTGCTGTGTATACCAACCATAAACCGTTGGTATATGCATTCAGACAAAAACCAGAAAAAAGTACGCCACGATAGTTCCGATATTTCGATTTCATTAGTCAATTCACGACCGATATCCGATACGTCAGCGGAAGGGACAACGAAGTGGCAGACGCACTTTCGCGAGTAGAAGCAGTGACCACGGCACTAGACTACGAACGTCTAGCCCAGTCACGAAATTCCTACGAGGAATTGAAGCAATTCCTCACCGCGTCTTAACTTCGTTGCAGGTAAGAAAGCCCATAGGCTGCGATATCGCCGTGTACTGCGATATATCAACCGACGTATGCAGGCCGTTTGTACACCTGCATATCGCAGACAGGCATTCGACTCAGTGCATGGCATACTTGGGTATTAAAACGACAGTCAGTTTGATAAAGCAACGTTTCGTCTGGCCGTCGATCGACCGCGACTGTAGGAAATGGGCACGAAGCTGTGTACAATCAACGCGCCAAAGTTAACAGGCACGTAATAAGTCCCACAGCGAACTTTTTGCCGCCGTCCATTAGGTTCGAGCATGTGCATATCGACCTAATGGACGGCGGGCCCGCTACCGAGTTCGGAGGGGAAGAGATACTCACTTGTGTAGACAGGCATACGCGCTAGCGCGAAGCCTTCCCGATATCGAAGCTAATATCGAAGCAGAAACAGTCGCGAAAGCATTCACCGAGGGCTGGATATCCCGCCGATTCGGCACTCCTGCCCGCGTCACCACCGACCAACACAGACAGTTTGAATCGAGATTATTCTTCAATCAACTCAACGCAATGCTCAGGACACAACATTTGCGAACGACGGCATACCACCCAGCCGCGAACAACAATGATTCCACCGTCAGTTAAAAAGCCGCAATCAAGTGTCACGCCAAACCATGGCGTGACCTTTCCGCAGGTCGGACTTTACTAAATGTTTGCCTCAGCTGGTTAACCATGTCGGCCAGTTTCATGTTGTTCCTATCATTCGGTTTGCTCTCCGCGACGAAATCGGCCATTAGCCGTATCGTCTGACCGTAAACTAATTCCGCGGAGGACGCGTGCAGGTCCTCGCGATACGCTGCTCTTATGCCAAGGAGGACCGTTAGGAGTGTAGCGGCCTAGAGTCCCTCGAGTACGAGTTTCAATCACCGACTTGTACAAGCTGCAAGTGGCTGTGCGCCTAGCGTCGAAGTCTAACGATATTCGATGTTAAGCAAACAGAGTGCGGAACACCGCTAGGATGGGTGACTGACTGTCCAACCTAGCAAGTAGTTAGAACAACAAGCGTCTGCGGTAAGGGGTCGCTGCCATCAGCCCCACTGATGAGTCTAGGCAGAGCGACTCTGAGACGAAACGCCGCATAACCTTTCCTCACATTACCACTTCCTACATTATCCTCGCATCATCATAAACACCTTCAGCCCTTCAGGAGGATTTCAGTCCAACGCGGAAAACCTTCCAATTTAAAGATGTAAACACGGCGTCTTACGAGTTTGTAAGAATCGATCAGGTGAAAACCCCGCTGCAAAACCCGTACGAAGGCCCGTTCCCGGTTGTCTCCCGCAAAGACAAAACGTATGTAGTGAGATGCATGTGTCTATCGACCGCCTCAAACCTGCCTACATACTAGTAATAACGACGAATACACGAAAGAGGCGCATAATGCGCGAACCCGTGATCCGGAATACACAGACAAAAGTGTATACGCGATCGGGCCGTAAAGTCAAGTTCCCAGACCGCCTTCAGGTACGCTGGTGAACACGATGTAAATTTTTTTGTAAATAATTGTATATAGTAGTATTAAGTTTAGAATAGTAGCGTTAACACTGGCAAGGGGGTGATGTAGCTGCTAGCAGATGTCGGAGAAAAGACGTTTTCTCAGACAGAAAAGTTCGAAGAATTTACGACTCACGTGGAGCCGACGCTATTTAATTGAAAAGGCCAAAGTCAATTTCGCAGTGCGTAAGACCGGATGTCCGCACTTATAGTTTTAGAAATACAGCCTCAATAGCATTTCTGCGAAGCGTCGTAAACTCTTGGATTCCTAAGGGCCAGCCAGATCAACATCTGGGAAACACTTGAAGAAAGCCAGTGAGGCCCAGAGGAAACCCTGCTACACTGCCACAATTCGGGGAAATTGGTCCCGGCGAAATTGCAGCCCCACTTTCAGAGAAAATGCGTCAAGAACGCAAGGAGTAGGCGGAGCAATTTCGTGACAACCTAATTGGTCAAAACTCAGAAACGGTTTAGCCAATTAGGGATGTCCGAGACGGGGACCGAGTTTTCCTCGGAGCGAAAAAGTTTCGAGAAATGAGAGAAATTCGGGCCGTCAGAGAGTACGAAGGAACTCCGCGATACGCCGCGAATAGAAGTATTCATCGCGCTTACTATCTCTTGTAACATAGTAAATAAAAGTGTTAACAGATAACACGAGTCTAACAATCATTTCATCCTGCACTAAGTACCCACAAACATCCCCAAATACTAATATTATTAATGGTTAAATATTTCAATGTCCAGTTTTATATAATTTAATCACTATAAATAATCACATTTTACTTTCTTAGTGAAATCTGCACGATTTGGAATGTACGGTAAATCGTGGAAGACGATAAATAAGGGAATTGTACAATTATGGATTATACAGACAAACAAATTTTATTCTTACAAATTTGTTACATGATTCTTGAGACTGTGATCTTGCATGGATACAAACAATACAATTTTATATCGGTAATGTGGCTACCTTTATAGGATCTTGCAGCATTAATCAAATAGCAATCGTATTGTAAATATGAAACAGAATAGATAAAACGAAAGATCTTTGACTGGACTTGATAGATTACTGAAGGACCTAACTAAATAAATAGGGTACAAAAATTGGCAATCATGAAATTTAGTGTTTGAAACCTGGCCGTCAACTCTATAATTTTTCACATCATACGCCTAAGTCCGATGATTCGGATACACTTGAAAAATGTAGGTCGAAGTCTCACACTTAATCCAGTTACTTAAATTCTAAATCATAGTTTCTGTCACTGATGACCTCGGAAATTGATATGACATGAAATTTACAAAAGCAAAATAAAAATAACAAATACGATATTATACACATTTCGATGGGATTATTCTAACGCTATTTTGTGATATCATAATGGAATCGTACGTGTATAATTAAGTATAAAGCTTTCGAATCGAATTAACGTACGAGTTTGTGAAAATGGAAATCGCTTATCTATAAGGGGACTTATGAGGATGTCGGAAATATCCGGGAATATCGCGAGTTATAATAGGTGAACATAGCGAAAACATTCTTTTTCTTCTAGGCTTGCGCCAATTTTTTCAATCTATGCACTTTTCCATTCTCCCATTTCCTAATTTTATTTTTAATAGTAACCCTCGAAAATAAACCGTAACCTCCATCCCCTATTTTCTGAAAATCGCCGTCATTTGTATTACAATTATTATTCAGTTCAGAAAATATGTTTGTATAATTAATTCCTTTTTGAGGAATTATCTTATGAAAAATTTAAAGTTAAACTTACTACTAGTAACGTTGTACAATACATATTTTGTATTAGAGTAATATTACACTAACTAATAAGTAATATTTATACATTTCTATGCGCTAAATGTGAATATCTATTACAAATATGACGTGAACAAACTTGCTTCGAATAAAGAAATATTGCTTTGAATAAAACACACTGTCTTATTGGCGTATTGTCTCTGAATTCCTTAATGTTAAGAAGTAAAGAGGTGGTAATCATGTGATCGCAGAAATGGATGTTAAGTTACTGTTTTCCACAGATTCTATTTATTGTTAGTCTCTTAAGTCGTTCGTTAACTTTTAAAATGATTAATTTTACCTGTACATTTTCCAAATTGGTACAGTGGCATTATTTTGACGATACATTTGAAGAAAGTTATTTACCAGATAACAAAAACAAATTATAATTTCATTATATGGCTGATAATTATACTGCAATCTACATAGTTATATGATTTCTCGGTTGACTTTAAATTCATTTTTCAGATTTAACTTTTTCATAAATAATTACGATCGGCCTTGTATTTATTTCAATTCATTTCGTTCAATAAGACAGCCAAAAAAGTCATACATCAAATTTTAGGAGATCGTGAAAAAGGAGAGGTTTTAAATTTAGTTATAAAAAATTTTTTTGATGCTTTTGCATTCTCTGGTAATTTGTAATATTTCTAAAAGAAAAATGTATTTTCACATTCTCATTCGCTGAAAGAATTTCGAAGAATGAACGATCCACTGTGAGAATGAAAGCCTCTTTAGGCTTTAGGCTCTTCTAAAGGCTTTAAAATAAGAGCTCTGGATCGTTATACGATCTTTCTTATATACGAAATTTATATATTGATTATACTGATTTTCAAATGTACGATTTTAAAAGATACTCTCTACGTGTCACTTAAAACACTATCCACTGTGCATTCGTCTACAAATTTATGACATTAAATTATATTTTTCTTAAAATAGAATAAATTTTCTTAGAAAATTTCTTTTAAATACTAAATTAACAATTTTCAAAATATTTTCTCTTCTATTGTTAAGTAACTTATTCGGTATAAGCGGTTTTCATATATCATCAATTGTATGGAATTGTTAATTACATGCTGTATAATTGTATTATTAAATCGATGATAAATAATTACAATTATTATATGAAGTGATTGTTTCATATATATTTTTTATTTTGTTCTGCACATTTCAAGCATGTTCAGCAGATAAAACTGACGGAAACTGTTGGTGAAAGTGGTCATATAAGCATTCTCATAAAACGCAGGGAGATTTATTTGAAAAAAACTTCTAACAAAGGATTGAAATATACTTTTATTTTCATAAGCGTCAGTTGTGTGTTACTTTCTGAGAAACGTAGATTTCGTTGGTAGTATCATAACAACGATTATTGTTGATTGAATTATAAAGGAAATCGAAACTGACGCCAATAATTCGATCATTTATCATTCGATTATTCAAGTATACTTGTTTCTGCATTAAGTGTTTTAGATGTAACTAAGCAGTCCCTAGCAGCAGATGCTTAGCAGCAGATCGATTGGCATTCCGCGTAATTGGCTATTTGAGATGCAAACGAACGATTTGCAACGAGTTGTTGTCGCGTTTTTTGAAAATATTTATTTAGATAAATGAGCGATTTACGGTAAATTTGCCATAAACTTTATATATCCATTTCTTTTCTTTTGCAATTCATAGATAGTTTACTTAGTGATAGCTTGCCGCAGATATCTAATAATTTGCCTCAGTTTTGTAACAATTTATTGTCAAGAAAATTTCAAAATATTCGAATAAATAAAAATTAAAAAAAACACTTGCAATATTCTAAAGAATAAATAAAGTATAAAGAACACGTAATAAAGTATTAACAATGCAATAATAAACAGATAATTAAAGAAATGCAGAAGAAATTGTAAGTAGTAAATAAGAAACTTATCCGACTTTAAACTATGTATGATAATTCAAATACGTTATAAAATTTTTCCGTTTTTTTTTATTAGTGTAAGCGATAAAAAAGACAATTTATTCATATGTATTTGTGAATACTATAGTTGCTAATCTTGTTTATTCCAAGATTACTCGTATAGAAAATCAAAAACGATTTCATTTTCAAATAGAATATTTAACACTTACAATTCTTTCCACAAGTATTTTTTATATGCATCTAGCGCAAGAAATTAGAATAAAGAAATGGGGAAGCCACACGAATATTTGTTAAAGAACTACTGGCGTACAAATTTAAAACTCGAAATTGCTACATAAAGAAAGCATGGGAATGCGCTTAGAAAGACAACGTGAGAATCATTTTCTATATATATATGTATGAATCATAAATCAAGTAAGTAGTAAAGCAACTGGATAGATATCGATATTTGTAGTTCGATGCAATAATGTTACTATGATGTAGATACGTATGTAGTATTCATTGACAAGGTAATGATTTATTTACTCTCGCCTAAATCTGCCAAAAAATCAACGATCATGTAACCACAATAAAAAATAAATTCAATAACAAACAAAATGTTATAAAATCTAAGAAAAGGAATACAGATTAGGAGATTAAAATATTAATATTAGACTATTAACAGAGATTAGAAATGATTAAAGTTGCGAATTGATCCAAGTTTCTATGAAATACGTGATAGATGCAAGAGATTCCAGCTATTAGCTAGTTATCTACTACGAGTTTATGTATCGTAAAAGTGAAGGAATCTTACAATACAAATCTGTACGAGCAAATACAAGTACAAACATATTCAAACATACGAATACCAGTATGCAAGTTGTATACTATAACTGTTGTCACAATTTTTCATAGTCTTTTAATATCCTGACAAAGATATATTTTGAATAAAAGTTCTATGTTTAGTGGACTATAAATTGCACTATAGAAGATCCTCCAAAAAAATTTTTTTATAAATCAATCACCTTGACTTTGTATTCAATTGCCACAGGTGTTCACACTGGTATCCATTTTTTTATAAACATAGTTCAAGCTGCTAGAGTAAGTTTGTTTAATTTGACGCAACAATAACGCTTTTTTTTATATATTCTAAATTTCTAATCTCAATGTCATCCCGAAATTAGGGTACGGTATTGAAAGCGTCAACTATAACACAGTGAGGTTAAAAAAATGCAAATTAAAAACATAAAGGTTCTTTTTTGTCGAAGACTATTTTTTAGGAAACTTTTTATATTGCAGTTTTTAATCCACTAAAAATAAATTCGAACTTGTGTTTGAATCATATTTTTTCTCAAAAATCATGGTGACTATTATAGCATAAACCTACATTAGAGATTATCGAATATAGAAAAATGTAGACTACGGTAGATTGCCTATTTGTTGCCGAGCCGCTTTTGCGTACCAACGATAACAGACTATACCAAGAATACTGTATTTCTTACTGCAGACGGCAAGATTCAGAACTTTTGTCGCAATGAGTACATTCCACATTCGTAGTCTAATTCGAATGATGGGAGCTCAGTGTTTCCAGAGATCTTCGGGCTTCTGGGCGGCGATTTTCAACAACAAGTCCTGAATTTTCGCGGTGATGGCTACCACCGCTGTCTCCGTAAGTCGAATGGTCCCAGTCTATTCCTTACCACGCGCGATTATGAATGTGTCATTGGTATAGCAAATGACTTGCATTCTGACGGGGATGGCTGCCTCTAGTACCTGACTGTAGCCCAGATTCCACAGGCCAAGAACTGATCCCTGGTCATTCTACGGATAGATAAGTTACCGCTTGAGGAGTTATACATTATCCGTCTATCCGAAAGATAGTTCCGAATAATGGTTTATAAATATTCGGGCAGCTCGTGTCTGGGTAGTGCTCTGAAGATTCTACTCAAGGGTAGGGATTTGACACTGCCAGAGACATCCCAGTGAGATCGCCGATTGTGCGTGGTTGATGGTCCTGTCAATCGCCCTACTTGGAAGCTAAATTGATTGTCGGCTATATCCGGACCCAATTGTAATAGGTGGGAGTTAATTCTGTGAGCTACTATACTATTTAATAGCTTACCCATATCGTGCAGAAGGCATATTGGTCTGTACGACGATGGGGATTCCGGAGATCTTCTTCGGGGCATCTGGCTCAGGATGAACTTTGCCATTTTCCATTTTATAGGGAAAAACCTCGTTTGGAGGCAGCTGTCGTAAAATTTTCTTACTCTGCGACTTAGTTCGGGTAACACCAGCGTCAGCACGTGCTCGGGGACGCCGTCCAGACTACGAGCGGTATTTTTCTTCTTCATCTTAAATAATGCGTGAGCTAATTCCTCTTCTATAACTGGCGGAGATATTTCAGGTTCGAATAGGGACGTCTCGCCCTGTGAATTCGAGAATAGGGCATTTAGCATATTATTGAGAGTGGAGGGGTCCGTTATTGGTGGGGGCCTTGCCCGTATTTTGCCGAGAACAATGCGTCCCCACGTATCCTGCTCGAGTGTGAGGAACTCTTCTCAAGTACGTATCTTTGCTTTTTTTATAAGTTCTTGCAGTCAGTTACAGTCATGCAGTCAGTTGCTAGCAGTTACTAGTAACCACTTCTCTGTATGTATGTTTGGTACAGTTCTTCTTCTCTCGGTGGGTCTCGTTGTGTCCTTCTTTTGGCGCGTTGAAAGCGTTTCGTGCCCTAATGCAGTCGGTACGCGCGCCGTCTATTTGGCCGAAACACTAATACGTTGAGTTCCTCAGGATTGTGTTGGCTCGAGGTATGACTTTGTCGCAGATGTCCTTCAGTGTACGGCTGAACCAATCCACCTCTTCATGTGGTCTCTCGGCTGTTTTATTTGGAGGGGCGGACCAAGCTGCAACTCGGGCAGCTGCTTAATAGCGAAATTCAATAATTATACATAGTGCCTATCTGCTCGGTAGAGGTAGTATTTTCGATTCTTCGATTTCTGGACGTCTTGTGCGCTGTAGGTGTCGCCTGTTGGCGATCTGTCTCAGCGACTGAATGCAAATGCTGCTATACACGTGGTCGCTGAGTGTTTCCGTCTCTTCTAGAACTTTCCAGTCGGTAACTTTGTTGGTTATTGTCGGGGATACCCACGTCAGGTCTACTATCGACCCTCCGTGCCAACGGATGCATGTTTCTTTTCCTTGAGTGTAACTGCAGTCCCTGGGGATTTGAGTTTCCCTATAACCTGCATTTAACATATTTAAGATTGGTATTATTTTTTTATGGTGGTTTGTGTGAGTTTTTGATCTTGTTTTGAATTTTTTAAGGAGAAAAACAATCAAAAACCTGCAGTGTGTAGATTCATGTTGGTATGTGTTTTGTTGCTGTTATCTGTTGCGTGTTGCATGGATTGGTGTTCCTGATTAGGTGATTTTCGTGGTTTGGATGGTAGGCGTTTGTAGTTGAGTTGTGTATGAAGTTTTTTATTGTTGGTATGTTGACTAGTTGATGTAATGTTTTTATGGAAGGTATATAAGGGTTTGTTTAGTATTATTCGTAAAAATTTATGTTGCATCTTTAAAACTGTATTTATATGATTTTCGGCAGCTGCCGCACAGATTTGATGTCCGTAGGTAATGACGGGTCTAACACAGGTTTTGTATAAGTTTATCTTAATGTCTGTTTTCAATTTACTATTTTTGGAGATTAATGGATATAATCTGATAAGAGCGGGGTGTGTAAGGTTTGTGCGTTTATGGCCGGGCCCAGGTAATTTTGGAGTCAAGAATGACACCAAGATACTTGTGTCTAGTCCATAAAATGTTTTGTCCTTCTATTGTAATGTGATTCAGCGTGTAATTTCTTTTAAAGGTAATCGCTTGAGATTTGTCAGGGTTTACTGTGAGCTTCCATTTTTTGAAGTAATCTATTATAGTATTAATATGATTTGTAAGTATATCGTAGCTTGGTTTGGACTTCAAGAGGAGGCATAGATTGCTGTGTGTGTGTTTTGTGATACTGGGAGATCATTGACATTTATAATGAATAAGAGTGTGTCGAGAATGGATCCTTGGTGCACTCCAGCCGTAATTGTTTTTGTGGATGATTTAGTGCCATTTAGTGATACGAAGAATTTTCTATCAGATAAGTATTGCGATTGTGTTTAAAATAGAAGTGGGAGTGTTTGTACCGTGCAGTTTGGTATTGAGAGCAGTGTACCATACGGAATTGAAGGCTTTTTGGATATCCAGTAGTAAGAGTTGAGTGGTCCGGCTTTTATTTCTTTCTATTATGATGTGTTCTGCAACTCATTGTAGTTGGTGAATTGATGAGTGGTTACGTCTGAAGCTAAATTGATGCGGTGCAATTATGTTGTTTTTGTCGAGATGTATTATGAGGAGTTGATATATGATTTTATCCATCAGTTTTCGAAGGATGTTTAGAAGACTGATGGGTCGGTAGTTGGCTAGGTTTGAGGAAGACTTTCCGGGTTTGGGTACAGGAATGACTTTAGCTATTTTCCAGTCTGTAGGAAAGTATGAGAGCTTCAAGCAGGCTTTAAAAATGTAATTACCTATGGGTTTTACGGATAGATTTTTTAGTTTTGTGATAGTGATCTTATCCGGTCCCGGCTTTATTGCTTGGGGGTTGTTTGATGAGCTGGCTAATTTGTTTGGGCGTTCAATTCAGATTATGTTGAGTTATGTTTGATGTATTTTTGTTGATGAGTGTCATATTTTTGTTGGATTTGCTCTTCCATGGAAAAATGGGTAGGCATTTGTGTGAATCGATTCAAAGTTCGTAGCTAGCCCTTCGGTTTTTTCTTTGTCTGTGTAAAGTATGGTACTGTGTGTGTCATATATTATTGGTATTTTATTTTTCATTCCACCTGTGATTTTATAAGTTTGCCATAAGATTGGATTTTTATTTTTCATGTCGGAGAGTTTCTGTTGCCAAGTCTTGGTTTTGAGATTTTTGATGTTGCTGAATCTGATTGGTGAGAATGTTTCTGAGCAGTTTATAAAACAAGTTTCCCATTTTCTGATATTTTCTACTAATATAGTTTCTTTCTTTGATGGTGTCTGTGAGTGTTGAGTATATGATTTTCTTAATTATGTATATTGTATCTATTTCTGTGGAGTTGCGGTATGCATTAAATATGTGAGTAAATGTCCTGATTTCTGTGTCTATATCTAATTTGTTTGTTAGGATCGGTTTTGTGTCTATTTTATTACATAGTTTTTTGTGTTTAGTCCAGTCGGTACGTTCCAATGTGGCCTGATTTCTTGTTATTTTATGCATGTGTTTTCAGTTCTACAGGGAGGTGATTTGATGGCAGGTCGTCTGTTGTTTGGCATTCACAGAGGTAAAGAATGTTCGAGAGAAAAATATCGATGTTAGGAGAACAGTTAGGTTGTCTGTGTGTGTATGGTAGGCTGTGTATAATCTGGTAGTTGTGTAATTCTGTGCGATTTTTGATTGTGGAGCCATTTACGTTTCTCTTGGTGTTGTTTCATATTCTTTGTTTAGCATTGAAATCTCCACCAATGAGAAAGAGGCCGAAGTTGTGTGAAGGAATAATATTGTCTAGGTCTGTCTGATTTAGTCTATTGTTTGGAGAGGAATATGTTGCTCCAATGATGATGGTTGGTGTAGTTTCTAGTCTTATAGTGAGGATTTCAATGTTGGTGATTGACAACATTGGCTTGGAGTAAATAGATGCCTTAGGGCCATTACGGATGGACATTCATGGCCTCTTCTTGGCCGCATACCTTTTCACTTGACAGGGTTGTTCCATCTTCTTGGACTTCTTCCGATGTATCCTGATTTGGTGTATTCGGCCGTAAAGGGATTGGAAATTTTCCGTTGGGCTGGACCTATACATGTCGCTGTAACCTCGTCCTGTTTTCTGCAAGATTGATGAGCAGCAGGCTTTGCTTCCCAGCCGGTGATCTGTCTGCTTGTTCTGGTCGGCACACAGTAAGCATTTCGGAAGGGCGCGAAATTTCTAGCAAGGTGAGCCTGTTCACCACAGGTGAAGCATCGTCCACTTCTGTCCGTGGTGGACGAGCATTGTTGCGTCTCATGACTGGTTCCAAGACAGTGGTAACATTGCAAGGGGCAAGAAGGAACGGTTTCTACCTTCGTTGAGACCCAGCCGACTTTTAGCCATCCTGCTAATGCAATATTTTTCGCGGTTGTTGCTGGGCATTGCCACTACATGGAGCCCATACTTGTGGGAGAGCGATGGTGGATTTCTCCCTGTTTGATTTCCGTAATGTCGCAACCACCGGTGGCAGATATTACAGCTGCAACCTCGGTTTAATTGAGTCGTTCAAGCTACTGACTTTGATTCCTCCTTTTTTAACAGGGCGAGAGATCTTAATCTTCTTCTTTCTCAAACAGGGCGCGTAAGCGGTTGGCCAGGTTGTTCATATTTGTAGCATTATCTTCACCTGGGATTTCTAGAAGCAGACAACCCATGACTGATCTTCCGACGCACAGGTCTGTGATGCTTGCCTTCTAAAGGTTAATATTTTTCTTGACCGCGGACATATAATCTGTGCATATGTCTTTCGGTTCCCAGGGGCGACTGTCATCGTGACCGCAGCACTCCTGGGGGCTCGGACTTGACCCATTGTCCGTGGTTGTGGTTATTCTCCTTTGAAGTTCGCCTTTTGGTGTTGCTGGCGAAGTTCTGCCGCCTTCTTATGTTCCTTTTAGCGTCTTTCCTTGCCTTCCTGCCCAACACAGTGGTCCATCCTAAGGGGTACCCGGAGTAAGATTTTTCCTACTGTTGTCCTGGTCAGGTTGCTTTCTGGGCATCGGCTTCTCTACTTGCGTGAGTCGTCCGGATTTGAAGGAAACCTGCCTTGTTTTTAGATGTTGTATTCCTTTGGTTCTGTGGATGTGCTCTGTCGATCGATATTCATGAAGCCTTCCGCTGCGGACTTCTTCTCTCAGTACAGTGAGGACGTCAGCCAGAGTTCTGACGACAGTGATCATATGCATCAGGAGTGCGATGTCTTCGGACTGTGCTGGGTCTCCTTTCGTGCTTGATCTGGTTATGACCGTTGTTTCTACCGACTTGGGAGGGGTTGGACACATTTACGATTTAGCGGAGGGTTTCCGCGGGGTCGATGTTTCCCGATTGGACTTGGAAGAGGGGTTTCCTTGCGTCGTTTGTGCACTTCCCTCTAGTTTCGTGCTCTTAACTTCCAGATCGTGTAACCTTGCTCTCAACTGGATGTTTTCTTGTTCGAAGTCTGTCTCGTTTCCTACGGATGAGTTCCTTTTGGACAATTCTGTCACGTAGACCCGTGATTTTCCCACCGCTTCTATGAAAAACCGTACATATGTCCCTTTCAGATTGCGGAGGCAACTCTCTCCACTGTCTTCGTGCAATTCAAAATCATAGCTGTTAGGTTTGCTGATAGCAGATGTCTGAGTCCTGTCGCTCTCTCCTCATCTGTTGGTAATGATTTAGCCCCTTTAGAGGAGGAAGGTGCTTCGACAATAATAATCTGAATTGTAGAAATAATCTTCTTCTTCGTCTTCGTCGCTTATATTCCTGGAGTCGGACGTAAGCCCTTTTATAGAGTTTGATTTCTCTATTCGACTCGGTCGTCCTCTCTTGGTACTTCTTGGTCTAGGCGTTAGTTCCTTCTTCCCTCTGGGACCCTAGTAACTTCCTTCAGAATCGGTATCCATTTTCGTCGAAGAAATGATGGCGGTCTTATTATCTTTTTTACGTATTACAGTTGCTTTCATTGCAGGGCAGGCCTGAATATCCACTTGCTCACTGCCACGGTTGACCAATGACGATGCGGAGGGGTCACGCTCGACCGACTCTCCATACCGGGCTTGGAGGCTCCGACCCCCTCCACCCCTCCCCCCAGTAAATTAATTTCTTTTATTTTGTACTTTCATATTTTTTTTGATAGATAAGTTCTTCCCAGTTGCACGCTGTACGTAGGGCCTAGCAGGTCCGTCCTGCGTGTAATTTCCTTGCAGCCGTCCGGTGAAGAGGCACAGGGCATGGGGCCCTACCGCTCATCCCCGCTGCGCCGGGTTTGGGGATTCCGGAATTCCCTGTACCTTTTTTTCCCTTCTTCTCATCCGTCATGATTTCTTGTTAGGGATGGTCCGCTGCGTGCGCAGAACACTCGCGCAAAGGCGCATACGTGAGGTGCAGACGCAGATTGATCGTATTATAGCGCGTGCACGGGTAAGCGCACGGGTTGTTCGTGTTAAGAGTGCGTGTGCGGAGTGAGCGCATTGTACACTATAGTCCAGAGCGCGTGCGCCCGAAGATTGAATTTTAACTCTTTCAATTGACACTAATTGACACTATTTACCAGACTGACCATTTGATCATTTATGGAATACCATTCACTATGACGGTTCGACAGCATCCTGGTTGTTTGTCACATTCTGGCCAGTTGGATTTCAACTCTCTTCTTCCCTCAACCGACGCTCCAACGTCGCTGGTTCCTCTCAGTCAAAACCTAACCTACAACCTCCCACCACGCCAGATTTCACCCAGTTTAGCCAGGTTTAATCAAGCTGAATCATATTAATCAAGCTGAACCAAGTTTATGTATGTTTAATAAGTTTAACTAAGTTCCGTCTTCTTCTCCATTCGCTTTCCTTCCTCGGACGACGAATTCTCGCGTATCACTTCTAACCTAATCTACCAGGCTTCCCCTGGTTGGTTGTGTCAATGATTTTAGGTTTAGGGAATCTTTTATTATATTCCTTGTAGACGGGGCATCCTCTGTAGCGCGGAGTGGTTTCCTTCGCAGTGAACACATTTCGCAGGAGTTTCAGCCAATTTATTGCACTGTGCTGTTGAGTGAGAATCATAGTATTTGACACAATAATATTCGCGGTTACAATACTTTTGTGCGTGTCCGTATCTTCGGCACCTCTTGCAATGTACGATCTCTCTTTTTGTAGGGCGGTTCGATTTTGACAGTAGAATTCATTAAACTCTTTGTTTATATTGTACACCTCTTTGTTGTTAGCTTTTTGTTTTAGATCAATATAAAATGAAGATAGTGGACTCTTTGTAATGCTGTGTTTAATGTTACTGATATTAATTACTTCATGACCAAGTTCCGAAAATTCAGTTTTTTGTTCGTCTTGGTTTTCTGAATGATGGATGTTACGAAGGACAATACGAAATGCTCTCTCTTGTTTAAATTGGAATTATATGAAAATTTGCACTGAGCATACGTAAGTATTTAGTTATTTCTCTATACGTATCGGGGTCGGAAAAATTTTTATGTGGTTGTTATTGATTTTTAGCTTATATTCGTTTGTGTTTATTACTTTCTCCAAGGAGTTTGACACTGTTGAATGTCAATAATGTCAAAAAGTATTGGTGGGGGAGCGGGTTCTTTGGTTGGATTCTGATTTGTTGTCGCTTCGATGACATCCATAGGGTCTTCGATAGAATCTAGTATTTTAAATCTATTCGTGGTGTTAACCGGGCTCATCGACGATATGTATGCGGCTGTGATTATTTCTCCATCTCTATTTAGTCTACATTTTTTATTGTTGTTATTGTCACGTCTCATTCAGCGATCTGCCACGGAGGGGGAAAACTGTTGCGGTTTAGATTAGAATTGCTTGCAATTGGAGATTCTTCTTCAGCCATCTTCGATATAGATTTCCTAGTTCGGAAAATCTAAGATGCACTATATTGAACGTGGACCAGTAACGCGATTCTTCACCAGATTTATTTTATTTATGTTACCCTACGTTGAATTTCGAGAAACATAAGTTCACTGGGTTTGTAACAGAAACTTCACAGTGCGCGATCAAACACGTCAGCACGCTACGGTAGTTAAGTGTCAATTCTTGTATTATTTTGAAGCGCACATTCGTTGAAAGTGGAAAGAATTTTTTTTAAGTCGTTTTTTAAGTCGTTATTTTAAAGTGAAAGTGACTGAAATCTATTATTTTTGTTCATATTCTTATGGAACATAAAAATTAATGTTTAATCCCTTGAATTTCATTCCAATCATTTAATCTAAAGAAATTTTTTTTGAAACGAAATATTTATTGAAGAAGTTGAATATCACTTTTACTTTAAAATAGTAGAGATATCTATTATAGTCAAGCGAACACAATAAGCTGACATTTATGCGAGAATTAATATAAAATAAATATGAAAGAAATTTGCAGAATAATTTTGTAAGATATATTATATGATTGACGTATATTCGAAGGAGTTGCGTTTCGTCCAAATCGTCCAAATCCACGCACCGAATTGCCCTTTCAGTCTTTTCTGCAGATCATCGTTTTGTTTGACATAAGACATATTGGATGACCAACCCGGACAATATTGAATGTATGCAAATACTGACAATAAGCTAGCAACAGTCCACATAAAAGTGGACTGTGAATAATTAGTCATAAGGGCAAGATCCAATAGTTGGTCATCTATGCTCCTTCCACTTGACGATGATAACCCAATATATATAAGGACATACTTTAGAGACATTCTGGCTCTTAAAACATTCTAAATCATCATAGAGACATTCAATATCGCTAACTCATAAAGCATTCTAAATCATTATAGAGACATTCTATATCGTTAAGAACATTAGACATTCATCATATTCTAAGACATTCTAAATCATTGTATATCATCCTATTTCATACACGACCACGTCTGTAAGGGGATAAACTCTTCTAAATTGTAAGCGTGTTGACTCAATTACACGGAATCCAACAGACATCATTATTTCTTTTTTTCTTTAGAAATCATAGTTGTCAGAATCACTCTGTATTTATCACTCTCCACTACCACGAGGATTCTGTAGTATACTACGTAATGGTTTTACAATTTTGTCAAGAATTTAATGATATATTTTAACATACTTTATTGAAATTTTATACGAATTCAAAATGATAGATTCTTATTGAGTATTGGTCAATCTCATTCTTTTTCCGATTGCCTTCATCACGATTGTCATCGTGCAGAATGACAAATGAAAAGCGTTAAAGGAACAGTTCGGGACTTCCTGACGAAAGTATAGTTCTTATATCTAAAAATTTGACACAATTACCACATTTTCGTTACCGTTCTACCGATTCTTGTTACTGTTCTGTTCATGGAATGATGAAACTAGCAAAATAGGCTGGACAGTCCTTGTTCCAGAATCTTAAGTATTCGCCCAAGTTCGATCAAAATTATCCGATCAACTTCAATTTCAAAATGTAAAATAGTTGTACCTGAGTACCTTGAATAAATTTTTAAAATGATTAAAAATATAAGTAAAAATATAATTTATTATAAATTTGGGATAAAGAATCATGTAACAATCATGTTTACTTGAATTCCTTTTAATATAGCTTCAGCTTTGATTACCTTGAATCTTTGTTTTGTTGAAGATATTTTTGCGTTATGTAGCAAGTGAAAAATTAAAGATACTTCTATTCTCGAAATTTGTAAAAATTCAAACATTTTTAGAAATATGAACTTTTTTCATGACTGGAAATCCACCACAGAAAATTTAAATTTTATCTCTTTTCGATGATATTTTAAAATTTTCTGTAAAGAAATTAGGTAATGCGTATATAGAATCCACATAATAAAAAAAGTATAAACAAAAACATAAATACTGAGAATCGCCAGAAGAGATAAGACTGCAGTCTTAATACAAAAAGCGATGATTGGTAGGCAAAGCTGAACGGGCAATTCAATACGAGCTCTCGAACAATTCAGATGAACCGCAATTCTCTTGAATAAAATTTTATAATTATTCTTATATTGTTGTATAACTTCTTTTTGGCGTATTATTAAACTGTGGTCATCATTGGGATTAGACGAAGAATGGTTAGGATTTCTCGAATTTTTAACATTATATTAACCATACATTAGTAATGTTTATAATATTATAATGCGCAGAATTTAATGCATTTTTTAATTTCCTAATACCTCAAAAACTGGCTGAAGCTAAAATTTTATATTTGAGGTCCTGGCCGCTTTTTTATTCTTCTTTGAAATATCACACAGTTCTTCTCCATGACGAAATTACTGCCTAATCAATTAAATAAAGTACAAAATGAGGATATTGCCAATTCATCCGCTTCCTTCCTCTAATTTTACCTAACGTATAAAAGACAACGAAGGACAGAAAGTGGTATAAAAATTGAATAAGAATAACATAGTGACAAGGTTTCCGGCCGGTTGCTGTTGCCCGGAGATGGATGTTTATACATTATACATATGTGGATATACTTGTGCTTATTGAGACTTACGTTTGTATGTGCTTTTGTTTACTCTAGCGCTTGAATTGGGCTCAGTAGAATGATGAGGCGTATGACGGTGGCGGTACTTTGGAAGAACAGAGACGCAATGTTCCTTTGTTTCATAAAAAGAAGGATGAGAGAATATTATATCTCTGTTNTTGTTCTTCTTTTATGTAATATATATAATAGATTTCGTAAAATTGAAGGATCTTCTTCCGGACAGAGAATTCTCGAAACCAAGATTTCGTATCTTAGAAGTTTCACATCTCGCGCCCTACAAATTTTATCAGCATTGGTGGCTATGCAAATGAAATAATTATATAGTTGCCAATGACCGATCAAAATAGTTTTAAGAAGAAATTGAGTTAGTTAAAAAGTTGTAAAAACAATGAGGTATAATTAATTATACTTATATGCTTATATATTTAAAGTGTTTACTAATACAACACGGATAAAGCTCTTTGTGATATATACATAGATGTAAAATATACAAAACGGAATAGTATTAGATACTGATTTCTTGTATCGGAATTTGGAGGCACAGAAGAGGTATATCTATTTATAGAGAAATGTTACATTCAAATAATGTTTCGCAATATATAATTCTACCCCAATTTGCATATGCGAAAGAGATATAAAATAATTATGGTGGTATATGATGCAATAAGTCCATTATATCATTGTTTTTTAGTGATTTTAAATATCGTTGCTTTGTGATTGGCCTTACATTTTTGTACAGTTGTGTCAATTCAATATTATAAAATCTTCCTTGCCTCTCTCGACGCGGTACTAAATCCAGAGTTTTAAATAATGCATCTTCATTCATTGATGTTTTATAGAGCATTTTATATGGTTCAGGTCTCAAAAATCACATCTAACATATTTTTAACCAATTTACCTTTTCTTCATTAGTATTCTTTAACTATCTAAAATTTTTTCCATTTTGATTGTAATATTTTTCTCCTGCATTCCGTTTGATTTTTTCCTAATTCTTGAATATATGTGTCATCACTCTTGTTTCTTGACATTTTTCTTGTGGAATCGTCTGAAATTAGCTTCTCTGTTGATGAATATGTTTCCATGATTCTTTTTCTCTTTCCAACATTTCTATTTCCAAAATAAGAATTAGTACTTTTTACATCACTTTCACTTTCTGATTCCAGAAATCTTTTCTTTTTTTTTTTGTATTAATCCGCATGGGTAGGATTTCTGTATATAACAAAGAAAAATTCAAAATTTTTTTAAAATTTTTAATAATTATGTGAATTATTTTTAACATGTAACAGGTCAGTTCTTTTACTTACCTGCATCACTGTCTGAGATGAACTTGAAGGTGAACACATGTTGAAATTATATTTAAAAAAAAGCAAAATTTAAGCAATCCAAATTTAAAGAAACCCTAAATATAAACAAAAGTTCTTACCTCGTTAAATAATAATTTTCATGCACTGTTTATCAATGCAGACTGCAAGGAATAATGTGCTTCTTTCTCCGTACTTTGTTAATTTGAGGTTCATCGTAGCTTATCATTAGGTAAATTATCAATTTACCAGTAAATTTCAGAAAAGTATATTGTTACCATTACCAATTATTTTCACACTAGTGATCTTTCCTATTTCCTTGTTTATTTATCTTAATATATTAAAATTATATATTTAATAGAATTGTTATAATTTAAACAATCACTATCTAAACTAATAAAACACCACTACTTTGAGAATATAACTCTTATCTGATAAAATTTTACTGTATAATATATTTCACGTCAGTTTTAAACTCTTAACATGGGATTTAAGCTACTTTCAAAATAAAAATTTTTATCATTCTAATAACCAGCTAATTTTTTGTATACAAAATCTTAATGACTTTAACTATATTAATTACAATTTGTTTAAAAATTCGACCGAAACGAAGTGGGAATGTAATTTTGGTTGATTCTAACAGTGATTAATAATCAAGATTAAAAAAGTATTTTACAATTCTTTAATGTTTCAATAAAACAAAAGATTTCTTACATATATTATGTACGTAATGTTGTTTTTAAACAAGTGCGTATATATGCCACTTATTTTTAAAATGCCATCCTATTTGATTAAACATAGAATATAAAAGTTAACACAGCAATAATTATATCAAACATGTTCCTTTAGATTATACGCGTTATGTGAGAAAAATTTCCGTACAGCACGCGAATTCATATAGCGCGGAACGAATTACCGCGTTGTACCGGAGTCTACTATATACAGATAACTTCTGTGTATACAGTGCGAGTCTTCCTAAATTCTTGAAATTGCATTTTTCTGCAGGTTGTATTAGCATAAAAAAAAAAGTGGTAAAAGTTAAAAGACAGCATTTATAAAAATGTGAGATTATGATCTTAGAGCCCAGGCAATGCAAGAAATAATTGATGAACAAATTAATACGTACAAATTGCTGGAAATATGTATATTTTTTGAACGTGACAACGCGGCCGTGTACACTGTGAAGGCAGTAAAACAATATTTTGTGAATAGAAGAAAAGTTTGTGTTTTAGAACGTCTAGCGAAGTCTCTAGACTTAAATATTATAGAAAATTATTGGGGGAATTTGACGACGGCCGTATTTCAGAATGAAAGAAATATTTATGAATTAAAAAAGTTTATTGTGGAGGAATGGAAAGAATTAAGCCAAAGAAATCATTAAAAAACTACGAAAATCTTTGCCTCAAAGAATGGCTACCGTTATTAAATGTAGGGTCATTTAAAAGAAAATCGATATTCTCAAGATTTTTGGCGTTCTTGAAAACTATATAATTATAAAAGATAAAATATAGAAGAGAAATAATAGCTATGTGATAAATATAATATTTTATTTTAAATTTTCGTAAAGAAAAGCCAATTCTTCAAAATTTTTTGACAGCCATCTCGAAAGTGTCTCGAAATTTTCGGGAATCTCGTAATATGAGATATTTTTTGGAATCCGACCTAAATCCGATCCCGAAATAAATTTTCCAGATCCGATCAGACTTGATCCGTATTTTCGGGTTTCACTCATCTCTAGTTCGAACGTAATAACCAATAGTGGTTGAATAATATAAATGTGTTTACGTAAAAAGTTTTGAAAAAGCGGAAAAAACGTCGAGATACTTGGAGTGGCTCTCATAATAATTTCATTTTTTGGTATGTTTCTCTTGCCATCGCTTGAATTGTTTGCACATTCGCAACATGAAAAAAGTGACAGCACGTGCATTGACTCTCGCAAATTGCACGTGCTGTCACTCATTTTTACTATCTCTCTCTATATTTTGCCATAAATTCAAAAGCATATATGCAAGCAGTTATATAGTTGGCAACCGATCGATTGAAACGCAGTCGTGCCTTGGAGTTTATAGGAGAGTGACGTGCCTCAAGAATGAAGATTGCGTATTCAATGAAAAGAACTTGGCGAACTTCAGATTCAGCGCTTCGAGTACCAATTAGGAACTATGCTTTTTCATATAATCTCCAGGTAATTTTTCTTTTAATCTTTAGGAGATGGGAAACCTACGTTTGAACTTTAAATCATATACGGACTAGAGACGGTTGTGGAGATGCACGTTCGAGTTTCGCATAATGGGCGATGACGGACGATCTCTTTCCGAGAACAGTTTATTAGCAAATAGATTATACATAATTTATCTTCTGTTTTCCTTCCTCAATTTCTTGATTTTGAACAATGATGTCGACTAAGCTCGTAGCTTAATAATACAGCGATAGCTTAGTAGTGCAATGACTTGATCGCATGAGTTGCACAAAATGTACGAAATCAACGTAATGACGAAATTTTCGAAATCTCTCAAATTGAAAAAAATCCTCCAAATAGATGAAAATTGATTTCTCTGCACGCGAGTTTGTTTTAAATGAATTTGCCGGCGCTAGCCAATCACTTTCAAATATGGGAGATTAATTACCTCAAACCAAAATTGAGGAAAAAATTAATCGACGATTAACGATTAAATTTTTCCAATAATCTTTAACCGCAATTAATGATTACATTCCAACTTTAGTTGTTAATAACAAATAACGATTAAATTTTGTCTTTAGTCATTATTTCTGATTATATCTTTAATAACTTTAAATCATTAACTGCGACTAAGTATTAAATTCTTACTTTAATCGTTAATTATTATGCACGATTAAATTCCCTCAAATTTTAATCGTGAGTTGGATATCTCTTTAACGATTAACTGCTCTTTTTATAGTTAAATTATATGTCTTTTTGTTAGAAATATGAAATATTTCGGATAGAATAATGTATAAAAATTTGATAAAGAGATGATAGCCGGTGATATAATATCTAATACTAAATAAATAAATAAAATTTTTTACCAACATAATTTTTTATTATTATCTGTTTATTTAACAAATTTTTAAAGAAAAGTATAAATCAATATACATGTGTGTGTGTATATATATGTTAGCACTATATGTTAACACTAATAGTAAGTATAAATAAGTTTTATTTCAATTAAATATTTTAATCCTAAAGTGTCGTTATTTATTAACATTTCGCAGTATATTACTCTTCAATTTGATGAAATTGTAATCAAATTCAGTTGGTAATTCTAATATATTTGATATATTTTTAAACTCAACTTTCTCAGAAACAAAACTACAATTAAAAAAATTTTATTCTATATATTTTTTTATACAAAAACGACTTTCACTTATTATTCAACCAAACTCTGTTTCGTGTGCGAAGTCATACAAAATTATTTTCTTATCACGTAGATATACAAGGTGAGTTTCGTAACGACATCAAATAACTCATAAAATATTTGTTGTACGAGAAAATGTTCAGATAGAAGTTGCATGGCTTCCAAGGAGACATATAGTATTGTAATCAGTTTTATGTCTGCTTTTTTATCAAGATATGAAACTCACCTTCATTTCTTTAAATAGAATAGTTAATATTTTTTCACAAATTCAGATAAAGCGTTGAATTCTACATAAAAAATTATTACACGAAATAGGGTCTAAAATACACAGATACTGGCATTAACTATGTATTTTAGACCCTATTTGGTGTAATACTTTTTTATGTAGGATTCAACGCTTTATCCGAATTCGGAAAAAAATATTAACTATTCCGTTTAAAAAAATAAAGGAGATCTTCATATCTTGATGAAAAGCGATGATTTATATCTTGATAAAAAAGCAAAACAACACAAAACTGATTACAGTACTATATGTCCCCCTGGAAGCCATGCAACTTCTATCTGAACATTTCTTCGTACAACAAATGAAGCTCATTTTATGAGTTATTTGATGTCACGCTACAAGACTTACCCTGTATGAATGATTAGCACATTGTATTGACGCCAATAGTTTTAATGTTCACTGCAGAGTTATTTACAGAGTTATTTACATATTCATTTATTTTTATTTAATATCATAACTACCCGTAACGCTTTTATATTGTAAAGAGAGAGAATGAGTAAAAGTACTGTGATAATCTTGTTGAATAAAATAGTCGTGCTTTTTTCATATATTTTTAGGCTATTCTGCTATAACGAAATTTTCGAAATAACTAACACTTGTTGTGTGATGTCCTCATAGAGTTTGACAAGACTGTTGTTTTAATTACTTTCTATTGACGTGCATATGATGAGAAAAACAAAAAGAATTAGTGCTCGTATCCCTTGAAAAAGAATAAAATATCTGATACAATATTTTCTTTCCATTGTGAATTGTTTCATTCGTTATTCTATTCTTAAGTTGCAGATATTTAAGCAAATTAAAGAAATAGAACTTAAGCAGAATATTGGTTCATATAGTCAATAGTTTACCAATTAAATTTTGAATATATTATATATCTTATACTTTGCATATGACATGCGTTATATATGTAGATGTATAACGCATTAAATCTTCAAATTTATATTTTCAAATTTTCCATAAATACAGGTATTGTTCTATTTATGGGAAATTTGAAGATACAAGCATCATAATCAATGATGAAACCTGACAGTCAATATGAGTAAATAAAAATTTATTTAATTAATTCATGTTATTAATATTCATACGTATTTAGTGTGAGTGAATTAAATAAAATACACACTCTTAATTAATGTATTTAATATATATATATATATAAATTGAATAATGTATACAATAACTATCACTTATGAATTCACTTTCAAACAGATCAATATTACTTTTTAACTCAGACTTGCAATTAACACTCTTCTGCTCGCTTCTGAACAAAAACGCATCACGCAACACACTTGCAATTGTCTCACAACACTCATGCTTTCGCTCGACTCTCATGCATTCTCACACATATAACCAAATCCACATTTAGATGAACCTGTAACTGTACTCGATTATTGCAATTGTAAAAAAATAAAAACAAATCAATGTATGCATCACATAAAATACAGTAATTATATTTTATTATGAAAAGCAAATAAGTAATGAACAAATAAATTTTATTAATACACTTTCTAAATCAAACAACAATATATTTTATTATAGTCTGCCACTAACATAAAGCTCATAAGATTTACAGAATTCTATTGAAACGACTGCATTACAGTAAAATACGAGAAAGCTGCATTAATCATCTAAAATAAAAGAGATTTTAATAAATTGAAATTAAACGATATTTATATTATGAAGTACTAGAAATATTACCGTCAAAAAGCCTTCGTAACATGGAACGAATAAACCAGAAAGATTAAATTCATATTGTTGCAAACTTTTTGTCATAATCATCAATAATAGCTTTTGCGCTTTTAACGGAATAGAGTACCATGTAGAATCGTATCTGTATATTATTGTACGTGTCATTTGATATATTGTAACAAAATATAGTCAGGAGCATAACTGAGATAATAGCTCTGCATTTCGCGTAAATCATTTCCCATTACTTTTAAACTGTACAAAAAAAAAGAATGCAATTTTTGCTGTTTCAATGATTTGAACAATTAATTTCAATAATTTTTCAAAATTGCGAATATTTTTTATTTTCTGTGACAAGAAATAATTTCGTTCTAAATCGTATTCATAGGATTGTTTATATGTACATGAATATATGTACATTGATTTATTACATCGAATGAATGGTTAGTGATGCTGATCAAAGATTTTAATCAGATTTCTATATAATTTCTAATCTAGTTATCTGAATGTGAAAGTACTGAAAAGTAATCATAATCATTTTTAAATAATGTATAACATATTTTATGTTTATTATTATGATATATAATAAATTTTATAATTAACATTTAGGAAGCGGATGTTGATGCCCTCGAATAATATTGTCAAGATCAATATTCTGAATTAATTTTTCCCATACATGTTATTGTCGTTCAGTTTTAGTTTCTGAGAACGGACAGAAATAATTTTGTCATCTTATATTGTATTTCTATCGTTTGGAATATATTTGTACTAATTAAAACTATCAATATAGGCTTGAATGTTAAATTTAGGATATATTTGATCCCATATTGATCACTTTAACAGAACATTGTCATTAGTACAACTATTAAATAATAACACAACTGCAATTCATATTAAACTTTATTATATATTATCATTATTCGAAATTGACTACACTTCAACCATAATGTTAAAAAATGCAACCATACAATTTTCAATTACATTGACAATAAAAAAAAAAAAAAAAATGAATTGTGTAGCCTACATAATGTGTTTCGCGAGTTCTACATCGCGAAACGTATGCTCGAGTTTTCCGCCACATTTCTATATTTTAGGTGTGTATTTCTCCATATATGTGCATTACTATTTGTATCAACAAAATTTATCTTATTATTAAACTAAATGAGTTTATTTCTACTTAAGCTACTAGTACTGGCATTTAAAATTTAAACTTACTCCTAACTTATATTCATAGTTTTAATTAATACAAACATAGTCCAAACGTTAGAGATACATACAATGACAAGAATACTTTTGCGAATATCTCTGAACTAAAGCTAAGTGGCGATGTATACATGTATAGGAAAAAGTTGTCCAGAAATGCTTTTGATAATATATTTTAAAGTCATCAAAATCCGTGAAATTGTCGCTTTGCAAATAATTACCAATTTTATGTCTATATTGATTTAATTGGTTTTTACAATATCCCAATTATTTGAAACATATATGAAAGAAATAAATCAGAAATATTTCTTTCTTAATTAGTAATATCTGCAACATAATTTTCAAATTTTTAAATATACGATAATTTTACTATTATCATATATTTTATTATTGTCAATAAAAATGAAAATGAAAAAAATAATATTTTTCTTTAATTTAATTTTGTTTTCTTATACAATTGCCGAAGAATAGTTAGCATAAATACGTTGATTAATTGGAAATTCTGGACAATCGGGTAATAATTGGAACTTAAAGTTCCTAAACAAGTCGTGACTGAAAAAGGATAAAAAATCGATGGAATAAAATTTATTCTAATGATTTTATATAAAGTATTCGAAACTGTGTCATGAAACATGAAGGGTCATAGAGTAAATACTAGTATAGAAAAAGAAAATTTAATTACTTAAAATATTGTGCAATATTTTTTGTTACAAACGACTAAAAAACATTCGCAATTTGAAAAAATTTTTTACATTGATTTCAATTATTTAAAATGTTTCTATTATATTCATGCATTATACATCTTATAACTAATTGCACTAAAGACAGATTTGGACAAGAAAATGATGATTAATGGCTCAGTTATTCTCTTCATTATGATCACATTATTTACTTAAAAAATAGAAGTACTTATCACAATAGGCTGATTTAAACTTACATTTCGATAAATATATCCATACTAGTATTTATTACTAACTGTCCACAGTGATTATTTTGGAACATAATGACCAGATAAATAACAACAAATATAAGACATACAAAAATTTCCGTTTTATCGTTTAGATATGTCACTGATTTAGAAAACTAAACAAAAAGAATTTCTAGGTTAATAGATTACATATGTAGCGGTCTTTATATGAATGTGATGTTGCGTTCCCTAACATATTTGTTAGGTTAGGTTTACAGTAGCTTGTTAACAAACTAGATATATTTGGTACAAATATTATCTAGTCGGCCTATTTTTCAGTTTGATTTTTTTTATTTCATTCGTACAATCTTGAATTGTGGACGCTACAATGTTTAGATACTATTAATTGCAGTCATTTCGTATGAAGGCAACCATTAATTTTTCGTGAAACAAAAACATAATTGGAATGAGTTATATAAATGAAAATATGAAAGAAATTTTAGAAATATTTATGTCACGTATTTTCAAAAGAAAATAATATCGGTACTATAATCTAAAATAATAAACCTAAACTGAAGAAAATGAAAATGATATTGATGAAATTTACATTCACTCGTGTACAATAATAATTTCAATAAGGATTATTCAAAAAATAGAATTTCTGACCGCGTAAAATAAAATGACGCATACATTAAGGATTGGGCTAATCACTTTAAAACATAAAAAAAATGCTTTACAAATAAAGTTAGCAAGTAACGTGAAAAATAACACGCTAGAGAATTCTCGGACTATTTCATATTGCACAGAATGTGGAAAAATTATTTGTCACGGGTTCATGGATTTAACAGATGATTTTACACTTTTGGGCTGGTGAATATTTATTAAGAAAAATGTCCAAATAATTGACATCGGCACGATTTTCAATCAAATTTTGATAATATTCATCGTATTCTAATTGTCGCGAGGACAACAGGTCACAAACCAATCGTGAGTCGCAAATGATCTCTATTCTTGGAAAACGATGTACAGTCTTGAACTAATTTTATATCATTTATACATTTTATAATCAGGTACGATACAAACAAACATCATTGTTATTATCCTGCGACCGTTAATATTATAATTCAGAAAGAATTTAAAAAGATGAAAAGTTTATGTTTTGGTTTAATGTTCTGTTTATGTAACAATGAAAGAATACTCACTCGAAATAAAGTCACACCGAATGCGATCACGTATATAAGACTCGCTACCATATAATGTATCGTCGTTTTGCTCAGCATGGAATTGCCTAATCTTCACATATAGATGATACAAAGTGCAAAACAAGATATTATTAATATAAATATATACAACGAAATTATCGTTACATTAGAATATTATTTTACCAACATGAAAGCTTTGTTGTGAATATCCACTGCTCGGTGAAAATCCATTAAATTTAAATCAACTTGCTGCGACGGTGAAGTTGTTTTACACAGATTCATAATTCCTTTTTGTAATCGATAGCTAAAAATGTGTAAAATTAAGTTTCAGTGTTGTAAGCGAAATAATATAACATAAAAAAATTAAAATTAAATATTAATTTATTAAAACAATAACAACATATAGAAACGTTTTGGTTATTTAAAACCAATATAAATAATTTTTCAATATTTTTTAATTGCTTGTAACAAAAAATGTTTATTGATTCAATTCTGCATTATTAAAAATTGGGATAGATGGTGTATGCGTCCATATGTGTGAATATCTGACGATCGAAGATAGTTCGCGGACGAAAATACAAAAGACACAAGAGATACATAAAAGCGATGGAAGATACATTTGGTAACGAACCTTGACAATCGAAAAAAGTTTTTTCTATAACATTTTTGTCTCTTCTCTTCTTTTTTGCTTTTTTAGTTAATAGAATGTGTTATTTTCAAAATAGGATATTATAGTAAAGCGGCAAAGAGAGCGACGTGAAAAGGCATCGAGGAAAACATTGAAGAAACCAGTAAGCATAGAAAAGATCTGCGAGGTTAGTAAAACGACTAGTAGAGCATCTAGTAGAAGTGTGTTTCGAAATGTCATCGAAGTGTGAAAAATCTATGCTTGGAGAAAACATTACGTGTCATATATAATTAAATATCATATGTAATTTTTAGGTTGTTCCTTTTTTCACTGTTCTATCTCCTACTAAAGTATAAATATTTAATGTTGTTTAGTAAATAAATGTGTTTGGGACAAAACCGAGTATTTGGCTATGGGACAGAACCAGCTACCGGGCTTAGCCTCGTACTATCTGTGTATAGCATATGTATTCTTTCGTTTTCACGTTTCTGATCATTTAATTTAAATTGTTATTATTTTGTATATATCCGTATCTAATGCTGTTAAGCCCATAAAGTAAATGCGAAAACTGTGGCATCGTTAAATTACGAACAGGATGTTAGGACGTGGTTGATTTCTAAATCCGGAAGAAGCACAATTATTGTACAAAGTTGCATTTTTTGAGCATCAAAAATAGAAACTGTTGTTCAAGAGGTCAGAGCAACTGGAATATTTCCTTTTAATCCCGACTTATTTCTCGATTATTTATATGTCCCATATCGGAAACAGCAAATAATCAGGACAGCAACAGTCAAAGGAGCAGCACTCAAGGAAGCTTTACCATCAACATCAATAGAAATGAATAATTTCTTATCGACATCAAAAGATGCAAAAGCTGTTTCATTTCCATCACAGGATATTGATTATTCATGATCGATTCATATTTTCTTCCTAAACAAAAAAAGGGAAATTGACCGAATATGACATAATAACA
>NW_025110562.1:0-44169 GCF_011392965.1 Frieseomelitta varia
CCTGGTATTTCAGGTCAGACTTTTTTTCTTTTTTTTTTTTTTAAACCGTGTCCGTATACGGGACGGCCGATGTTCTCTTCTTTCATTCTCCTGTCCTCTTTATCACTCTCTCCCTCTCTCTCTTTCTCGTTTTCTCTCCAGCTGCTACCGCTTTGCGCAAAATCGAGCAGCGAGTCACGGTCGGGTTTTAGGTCAGACGTTTGTAAAAATATTCTGTCGGGACGATGTAATCGCGCGCTGTGTTGTCCCACTTTGAAGAGAGCTGGTGCTTACACCGGGAGCGGTGACGCGGCTGTTTTCATGAAATTAGACATCGCCGCGTCTGCGTGCCTTGATGAAACGCTCCATCGCGAGGGCCAACACAAACACAGTCGGGGTTGGTACGGGCGCCACGCGACTCCCTCGTGCGTCACTCGTTCTTTGTCTGCCCAGTGTTTCGCGTGCGATTCACGTTTCCGTTCGCGAACGAATTACAGTAGTGCCCACTTAAACGTCCGTCAACTATCCCCACCAAATCTTGAAATTGAGACTATCACCGCGTGAAACAGACGAAACAAAACAAGCAACATATTTAACACCGATATTTCGGCACGTTACGACTGTTTCGGACACACGTCGATCGAAGTTGGGCAAATTTTATGTTAGATAACAAATATCCAATCTGTATGTGTTAATACGATTCATGCTATATGTATTGTTAATTGAATATCGGTGAAAACGAGACTAAACTTTATTCAAAGTTTCTATTCGATTAACTTGTAGGAATTTCGTTATTGAAATTTGATAATTATTGCTTTATTATAATTTGTTGCTCTGTTTAGCTTAAGAGTATGTATGTAACAAATTTGAAATAGTTTAAACAAAAATGTTAAAATGTTAATTAAACAATGTAGTAAACAATACCGGAATTCGCCGCAAGTGCCTGATGTATCGGTATAACAATCGACGCATATCTTTACTTTATCTGTCGGTGGCAATTCGCAAAATACATCAGCCCTCTTAAGCGTCCGCACTCAGTCCCTTAAGAGGGCACTACTGTATAAACGGGAATGGCACGCAGCATATATGTCGATTTTTCCGTCCGATACACGCATTCTTCTCGCTGCCGTTCCTATCAGCCATTGGGTTATCCAATTCCCCGAAGATAGAACGTTTTGAATGGAACACACTCGAGTTACTTCGAATCGGCGGAAATTCACTTTTGAAATGCAGCCGTTAGGAATCGCGATTCGGCTCCGGGGGGGTAGAGCTGCCTCCTGGCTCCAGCCGAAAACGCTTGTACATACAGTGTTCCAGATTTTTGGATGCATTAGTGCACCTGCATTTCCATCGTTCTTGCGTTTCCTTCCAATGATTTCTCGTTCAGAAAGCAGCCGGCACTCGGTCGTAAAAAATGCACTTGGTTCAGATTTCTTTTCGGTTCTACGTACCGTGCAAGTGAGTTTCCAAGTATGTTAAGAAGCTAGTTTCAAATTTTGCAAATTGGACGATTCCTGGATGAACCGTTGTCTAAAAGGACAACGATCTTATTTCTCGTCTACGAACAGAACGCTCGGATTTGCTTTTCTACGCATCGTGTAAGTTAGTTTCCAAATATGTTAAGACGCTAATTCCAAGTATGTATCAAGTTTTGCAAATTGGACGATTCCTGGGTGAACCGTTGTCTAAAAGGACAACGATCTTATTTCTCGTCTACGAACAGAACGCTCGGATTTTCTTTCGATTCTACGCACCGTGCAAGTTTCCAAATATGTTAAGACGCTAGTTTCAAGTATGTATCAAGTTTTGCAAATTGGACGATTCCTGGGTGAACCGTTGTCTAAAAGAACAACACTCTTATCTTATTCCTCGCCTACGAACAGAACGCTCGGATTTTCTTTCGGTTCTACGCACCGTGCAAGTGAGTTTCCAAGTATGTTAAGAAGCTAGTTTCAAGTTTTGCAAATTGGACGATTCCTGGGTGAATCGTTGTCTAAAAGAACAACGATCTTATTCCTCGCTTACGAATAAAACTCTCGGATTTCTTTTTCGTTCTACGCACCGTGCAAGTTAGTTTTTCCAAACGTGTTGAGAAGCTGGCGTACCGAGTTTTGTTAATTGGACGATTCCTGAACGAGCCGTTGCAAAAGGATCTTATTTCTCGTCTGCGAGTAAGACATCGTGACGGTAGTCGCAGTTAATGGCGAGTTGTCAGAGAAGAGTAAGTGTGTGAGAGAGAGAGCACGGTGTTGGGAATTCGAGGGATGCCACCCTATCAATGCTTTGTAACCTTTCCGCGACGGATGCCTTCTCTCTCTCTCTCTCTCTCTTTCTCTCTCTCTCTCTCTCTCTCAATCTGAATTAACCAAGACAGTGATGGATCGAGTCGACACGGGCTTGCCAGATCCTGTGTATATACCGGCCTGCTCTATGTATTATGCATACATACATACACGTTCGTTTCAGTGAGCATAACCGGCCAGCCCACCCCTTTCGTCTCGACGTAAGCAAACTGAATACCTTGAGGGACACGTTGACATTGAGAAACGATCCATAAAATTAGGCGACCGCTTTGTCGCTGTGTACTCCTATCTCAACCGTGTATCACGAATTCGATAATGGCCTCGAACCATTATTTTCTTCTAATTTACCTGTTTGTCCATCAGGCTGTCTTCCTCGACACGAATATTATATCTTGTCCTTTCTAACTTCTAACTCCTATCTTAACCGTGTATCACGGATTCGATAATGGTCCCGATTCTTTCTTCTAATTTACCATTGTATTTGTCCGTCAAATGATCTTTCTCGGTGAACGTTTCCTTTCCAACTTCTTTAACTTCGTCGCGTTGCCCGTTGGTTGCAACTATTGCAACTAACCGGGTTCCACTCGGTGTAATTAGTATTCCCTTTTAATTACTTGGTATTAATTAAATTGGGCCGCCAGCGGCGCGTTGTTACGTGTGTCGGCGTGTGTGTGTGTGTGTGGCGTCGCCGCGTAAGAAGCTTATTTGAATTTCGCCCGTTGCCACGTTCTGTGACACCTTGGCATTAACTACCGGAGGGTGGGAAGTAATGGAGTGGCCTTCTCGAGCGTGGCCTTAGCTCAACATCCGCTCCGGCAAGTACACGACTTTTCGGACTGCGCGCGCCGGAGGAGTCCCTGCGGCTCCTCTTTATCACGGGCCCGTGACTCTTAGACCGCGCCGCCTTGCCATAATCGCGTCTAGACGAGCTTCTAATAGATGGGATCAGCGGGAGACTATTTTACTAACGAGCAACCAGAGCCAAGGCATTTCCAAAGGTCTCCCGCGGGGGTATTTTCTTAGGGACAGCCGCTGGCGCTTCTCTCTCTCTCTCTCTCTCTCTCTCTCTCTCTCTCTCTCGTTCTTCCTTCCGCCGTATACATTATACGTCGCTCCCGCTCCGCGCAGGACGGAAAGCACAGATGTTCCCTCCGATGGAATTCCATTTCTGACGTCTTAAAGTTAAACCCCTTTGGATAAAGTAGAGCTGCCGGGTTCGTCTGACAATTCGAAGAGAATTCGTGGAGACACCGCGCTCCCTCCACCACCCCCATTCGTCGCGTTTCTAACCGAACTTCTCGCAAGAACATTTCGCAGCCGACGTTCTCGTGCATTTAAATTACGGACGCGTTTGCGCGTTTGCGGAGAATTTTGAAACGCGTCGCGCGCAATTTGTGTTAAAAGTATTTTCCCCCGCCTTCGTGTCGATTAATTGAGATATTAAACTCGGCATTACGCGGAAGTATCTCCCAGCAATTACGCAAATTGCAAATACGTTCAATCTCTCCGTATCAAGGTAAAACATTGCCCCGTTCGATCGGAAATACACGGGACGTGTGTGCAAATATTTTTTTTCTTCCTTCTTGCAATCGCTGCAAAAATGCGTAGAGCGAACGTGGACTATCGAAATACCGATGAATGGAATAGATCGATTATCGGAGCGTCGATTAACAAAATAGTTAAGAAGATGAATTAGAAACTGAAATACACGACGACGATTTTCGTCCCAATTTTTTCCGTTTCGAACATCGACTCCACGAAATCATCAAGCTCCCGTAACTTCTCGATATTCTTCTCTGACGTAATCGCGTTTAGTGACGAACATCTCGTTAAAAAATTCAACTGTTCTCAACAGGAGAAAACGACCAAAAAAACGCCCTTCAATCTGTCACATTTCCAGGAACAGAATTTTACGTAAATAATTCCACCAGTGTTCAAATTGCATTTCAAATTCCCGATTTCGTCTGAATAGCTCGGTCGTGCTGCTTCGTCAAGTTACTTATTCCTTCAATGTCCTTTTTTCACTTTTATCTCGGAACGGGCGCCGGCGTCGTTCTATAATTGCACGTTCATCATAATCGAAACGGCGCCGGAGGGAAACGAAGGTATAAAATATTCACCGTTGCGAAATATTCTTTCTATTCGGAGGGTGGACTCCGGCTAACGGCTTTTTGAACGGTTCGGATCGGTTTATTCAGCCGGGTCTTACGTTTGAATGAAACAGCAGTTGTGTGTGTAGGGCCACGCTCCATCAAATTCGGTATTCATGCGCGTCTCGTGAAACAGCCTCGGACCGAGGGTGTACCAGATCGTGTCAAAAATATATGTACGTATATATTTCCGTCGAGACTGGCGCGTCGTCGCTCCTTCATTCTTAAATACAGTAGTGCCCTCATAAGTGACCGCACTTTTTGGACTGATAGCCAGTTTTTGGGACTATTCTCGCTTATCCCCACTCTTTTTTTTCGATGCCAATTCGCAGAATACACCATTTTCGATCCTGACTGTGGATAACGAGGGCACTATTTTTTTTTTATATGGGGGTTTAGAGTCGCATCGACTACGAGGTCTTTAGCGACGTGCTGGAATTATCTCTTATCTACAACTGGTCTAGTAGTTGGATCTCCTTTAGGTAGTTGATAACGTTTTTTTGTTGTTTCTGGCAGGTTAGAGCGGTGTTTTGGTTTAATCCGTAATTACTTCTTACGTTTCGGTATTTTCTGCATTCATGTAGCAGGTGTTGCGGAGGGCACTATTGTATTTGAACATTTACGAAACTTTGTCTGACAATGAGTCGGAAAAAGTCATTGTGAAATAATTCAGATGGCGATCGGTGTAAGTTACTTCTTGTTGGGTATAATTTACTAATATCTAATCCGTTGCTCTTGACTAATGTATTTACGAAGCATCACTTCGAATAAAATGACGTGCCATTGGAAATAATCAGTCGAATGGTATTTAACACGAAATTTTATTGACTATATTCGTTCGACAATTTCGACAATCAGAGACATTAAAATTAAATGAAAAAATAAAAAAAAAGATAAAAGAACTTTATAACGTGGTAGAGCATGGAAGCTTCTATTTATACATTTTACGAAAAGTAATTTAAATCTCTGCTTTGCATTTTAAAAAATTTCCACTAAAACTTTCTACTAAAATAAATTCGTAATTTTCTTGTAATATCTGGCAGGTAACATTCGAAGGAAATAATTTTTAAAAGATAATGAAAAAATCATGTTTGAACTTGAACTTAATTTAAAATTCACAAAATCAGTTTTTCCTTATATTTTGGTGTTTCGTTAAAAAAAAAAAATAGATGGGGATAAGACTTTCCCTCGCCCTATATTATATAAACTGCACGACTTAATTATACAAATTTAAATGTAATTTTTTTAAATCGTATAATTTATTTAATTTATCATTTCTATACAAAATTATAAATTTTCGGTTATTTTGTCTATTTCGGTAGTTGTGGCGTTGAGATCCTAATAAGAATTTCATCGATTCGATATGATAGAATCCCGTATTACGACGAAAGAACAATAAGTCGCGTTTCCCCATTTTTTTTCCCCCAGGAAGCAAAAATAATTTAGATCGTCGCGTGTTTCGTTGCGTGGTTGTTCTGATATTTACGAATGGAAATTTATTTACGGCCGTACGAATTTCATCGCGAAAGCAATTTCACAGGTAGCAAGTTTCATTACGCAACGTTCGTGCGATTTGTAACGTGCGAGAAAGGGCGTGTCGCGGGAGCAACTCGTCGTCGTCGGCTTTTGTACGCGCGGACACGCGAAATTATAACGTACTTTTGTTCGCGTTACGTTATTTAGGCGCGTGCTTGCTTCGAATGGACAGCAAACGCCGCGGCACAATCGAAGAAAAGACGTTGGCACGAGTCTTGAGAGACCGACGCACCGGGACACGCTCGTTTTCTGAACGTTGTTTTTGAAGTAAAAAAATTATTTTCGCTCGTCGGTGAATGCGCCTTTCACGTCGTTGAGAAATAACGACGCAGAGCCGTGCTTCGTATCTCCTCTTTGACGGAAATGTTTTACACGCAAGATGGTATCCTGCTGTCAACGACACGGAGCATTTAATTTAGAAAGTCTCCCTCTTGCTCGTGAAAATAAAATAGAATGGCCTGCGCTTTGTAACGGGACATGGCAGATTTCAGCTAACAACAACATTCAGATTCCTTTTTAGATCCAGATTCGTCACGTCTTTGTCGTACTTTTAACACGGTCGGTTAAATAATTAAAATAATGGAAATGTTCAAACTAAATCGAAAGTAAATTCATGTAATAATCGGGGCGTGCACGATATATAATCTTACAAGCTAAATATAAATAGTTGAGACAGTTCGTTATTAGTAATTCCTCGTCGTGGAAGTGGCCGGAAGAAGGGTGGAAGATTCGAAAATCGAAAATCGATATCCGGCGTGCAAAGTGAGTTTAAAGTGGATGCTCGCGAAGGAACGCGACGAGATAAATCGTGATCACGGGAAATGTTAATCCTGATAATGAGTTTGGTCGAGTTTTCGGCGGAAAATTTGTCGGATTAAAGTTCTCCATACTTCAGGCAGTTTCTGGCCTAGAATAAGGAATCGCTTATCGGTGGATTTACGCGATTTCGGTGGCTGGGGTGTTCGTTGCTCGTTTCGATCCCCCCTGCAATCCACTATTCCCCCCCCCTCCTCTCTTTACCGGTTCGTCCCTCACGAGAAAGCTGTAACAATCACAATTTTCTGTTACCACCGCAATCTTCCTCCGCCGTCGTTTAACGGTAATGTCATCATCGAGAGAGCAAAAGGCACAAAAGGAGAGAGCATCGGCCAAGGCGGTTCTCCATTTTCACGAAATAGTCTTTCCTTCCCGGATCCCTGCTCGAGTGTCTCCGTTCGAGTTTTCTCTTTCGATCTCTCCGTTGTCCCTGCATTTTTCGTGAAACAGCGGAAGAGCGTCGATCGACGCTTTCAAAATGGCAACCCTCGAACGCAGTTTTTCCCGCGTTTACTCGTTTGCTCGGCACTGTACTTTTACGAACTATTTTTGGTTCACTCGAATTTTGGTTCACTCGATCTCTCCGAAAGTGGAATCGGCCAAACTATTTGTTAGCACGTTAAGTGTCGTTCGTACTTTGTTTACCTTCCGTTCGATACAGTTTCGCGGTAAGCAAGATCAATACCATTGCATTCAGCATACCAAGTTGGGAAATTTTCTAAAAAATAAACATTCTATGATGGATGCAAAGGAAAAACACATTTTTGCCAAAACTGTTTCAATGAAACACTATTAAAATTACTATTGCATTATTATACTGTATACTGTTTATGTAACAAATGTCAATAAAAGTTACTATTCTTTTCTGCAATTTTAAAGTTCTTCAATTTTTAGAATGGAACGGAAAGATGACCGACGCGGCACTTAACGTGTTAAAGTCACTCACGACTGGTATCGATCGTGCACCAATTTGATTATTTCTCGAAGGATTATCCACTGTAGTGAGAAATAAAAATAAATCCTTGTTAACTACGATTTGACTAAGGGATTAGTTTCCGCATTAATAACTAGCTTTCCCTTTGTTGCCTGCGATTCTATTTCATACGCGGTGACTGTCATGCGATGAGAGATATTTTATTGCTATTGCTTGGTAAAAGTCAAAGTAAGTAACGTCTTGTTGCATTGCATATCTCATATTGTTTTGAATTATATCATTCTCTAAAAAATTATTAATAAACAATAATTAATTATTATTAATAATCATTAATATCTATAATACTAATTAATTATTATTAATCATCATTATATATAATATATAATGATATATAGACAGATATATATATAATATATAATGATGATATAAACAAAATTATTGTACTATGACGATATTATATATATATATATATCTGTCTACAAACAAAATTATTGTACTAATTGCACAGCAATATTGTACTTGAAATATATATATAAGAAAAAATTTTTGGCGCGTGATACTGCTGTCGTGTCTGTCCATGGCTCGCGTCGAACTATTGTATACGGTTTGGGCACGCGTATCCGTGAACCAGCTGCCAGCGCAAGAATTTAACGCCATTATTCCGATATTCTGGATTTTTGGCTCGCACCAAGGCGTGCTTCTTCATCCCACGTATCCGCGAGGATGATCCAACGACGATTCATTTGGCCATTCTTCACGCTAGGTTCCGGTCGCGCGAAGCAAGCCGCAGGAGGAAGAGTCAGGATACCGTACAACGCGGAACGGATAATCCGAGATTAATCGAAAGGATATCGGGATGAACGAGCGCCGTTCGACTCCGTAGACCGCCGCAGACCACGGTAAATTCTCGTCAGCGTGTAATCTCGGGGAACCGTGAGAAATTAATTACCAAAGTTGTCCGCGGATCCGCTCGGTACAGTCCGTCGCGTTACAATGGAACCGATCTCTCTCGCGACGAAGGATTTTTCTCCCCGCAATCGCGGTGTCTTGCGACGCTGGATAATCGCGATAGCGCTGAGTAACGGCACCATTAGCCACGTATACGGATAAATAAGGGTTCCGGGTCTCTCTCTTAATTAATCATGGGCCAGTTGCGCTGCCGGGGCTACTACGTGAAACGGAAAGAAGGCGTTGTAATTGAAACATCGCGGAATGGAAAGAAGAGTTCGCGACCCGGTGCCGGACACGCGATTCGAGCGTTTGCGGCTCGTTTCGTTCCGACCCGGTAATTGTCCGGTGCTTTATACACACCGTGGAGGGGGTGGAGGAGTTGGAAAGCGATTTTTTTCCAGGACGATTGGCCCTGGACGACACGCGATTTTCTTTTCTCTTTCGTCGTCGCGCGCGATTCTAATTTTCTCAACGGTGAAATCGCGTGCCGCGTCCGATTAATTAACCGCCGCGGTCGATTTACGCTTCGGAAAGTTGGAATCAGGCACGCCGATGTTGCGCTTCCAACTCTATCGCAGAACGTGCTTTGTCTAGTATGAGAAAGATAGCAGGCGTCGACGAGGCGTTGATAAATCAAGGGAAGGAAAGCTAACGGGACGAAGAGCGGGAAGATTGTTTTAGAGAGATTCGAGCACGTATCGCCGTTCGATTTACTGGTATCCGTGGCGATTCCACCGATCTCGCGAGAAGGAGAGCGAAAAGGTTGCTCGTAATTTTCGCCGGGCCGTAAATCGTCGGCTCGGCGAAGAAAAGAGAGAGGGGGAAAAAAAGAGGACTTTCGGGAGAAGTGTTTCAAACGGTCGGTGCATCGGCTCCTCCTCGAGAAAATTTGCAGCTAAACGTCTGCGGCGCGCGTCAGCCGAAGAGGCGTACGGACGCGAGCGATAGTGCACGTTGCGAGTAATTGGACCGCTGTCTAACGGGCCGGCGCCGACGAAACATATATCGTCCGCGTTCGCACGATTCGTGAAACACATTCCACTCTCTCTAAAGGATTAATGCCTTTTCACGGTAGCTCGAGTTATTGCGGTTATTGTTGTGCTCACCTGCGCTGCAACCATACCCTCCTTCAATCTTCTGAGATCCGTGTGGCTCCAGGCGCTCCGCGACCAAGGGTGGGTATCCCTCAGGTCATCAAACCTGAATTCCCTCAGCTGATTCTTCAGGAACTTGCGTATGTTCCACGGTAGATCGTTGTGCCTGTGGCAAACCAGCAAGAGGAAAAAAAATTAACGTTCTCCTTCTCTTTCGCTCTGCAATTTATTGGAGGAAATAGGTTAACCTTCCTCCCCACCGGGTGCGGTCTGAGCAAATTATCGACTGATAAGCCACGCTTCAAACGTATTCTCGGAGCCACGTTTCAAAAGTATTGTACAAATAGGTACTTTAGAAGTATTGTACAAATACTTTTAGAATATTGGATATATCGTATTGAAAGGAGCGGAGCCTTTTATTTTATTTTATTTTGTTCAGAGTATTCAAAGATCACAGGGAAACGACGTCGATCGTCTATCTAAATTTGTTCCTTCAAAATCGAGCTTATGCCACATTGTCGTGCTACACCATGTTCGAAAATCACAGGGGAAATTCCATTACTTATCTAAATTTTTTTCTTGAGAATCGAATTTATCTTTGCGTCTGTTCTTCGAGCCACATTTCGAAAGTATTTTACACTTTTCAAACGTTGGATATATCTTGCACCATTTCTCCAAGCAGCGAGTGCTTGATTTTATTTTGTTCAGAGTTATTCGAAAGACGTTTACCATCTGAATTTTGTTTCTTGAGAATCGAACTTACGCTGCGTCACATTAATTGAAATTTGACGTATTTCTACGTTTCCCAACTACGTTTCTCGAACCGACGTCTTAGCCTCTTGCACTGGAATGGCGTGCTACGAGAATTTTTTGTCCCAAAATTGCAATATCTCCTCACATTTAAGTATAATCACAGGCAAAACATATAATAAATTTATTACCTCTCGATAATTTCTATCCAGCGATATCATACCGACGATTTCAAAACGAAAGCGACGAATTATCGTATACTTTAGTTTTGTCACTCGTTATGGTCCGCAATCAGTTGCCAGCGCAAGTGGTTAATCCTTTGATTTTATTTTGTTCGAAGATTACGGCGGAAAGACGTCGATCGCCTATCTAAATTTGTTTCTTGTAAAATCGAACTTGTATGATAAAATTGCGATTTTGTTATGTTTATGTAATGAATAGTAGTATAGATCACCGATTGCTGCTACACCAGATCAATTTTGACGTATTTCTACGTTTTCTTAAAATACGTAGAGTACCATTTTTCAAAGCAGCGATTTTATTTTGTTCAGGGTATTGGAAAATTCAGGATATTCGAACTCACGTAATTGGGTAATGGATAAAAAGTGGTATGGATCAGCGATTAGCGCTACACCGTGTCAATTGAAAGTTAACGTTTTATTGAAAGTGCGGGCGACGACACCGCGAAAATGGCCCCTGTTTCAAATAGCAACAGCGCGGACATGTGTATCCGGCAGAGCCGTACTCACTGGGGAGAGGCTGCGTGGAACGGCAGATATACGGCGAGAAGGGACGGAAAAGCGAGTAAACTTTACCTCTTACAATGGCATTAGGGCGACGTACAAGTTTCGCCACGGGTTCGGTTACTCGGACCGGCGTGGTCGCCCCCTAACTTATTTCACCCGGAATCCTTGATTTCGTTCGCCAGCGCGTTTCTATAGAGGGATGCTGGTCAAATATTGGCGTCTCAGACCGGCGGCTCGGGGCCACGTCAACATTGTTAGCGAAGCACGAATAGGAATTCACGAAAGAAAACTTTGTCCAGGCTGTTTGCAAACTTGGCTCTCCCTTGGTTCCCGGTCGTGTACTCGACGGTCTTATCGAGATATTTTCGACAATACGAACATTACCCGATATCTCTCGCGGTGTCGTAGAAAAAACTACGAAAGAAAAAAGATTCGAGCGTATCTTACGCGAGAGGATCGCGCGCGAGAAGAGAGGAGGAGGAGGAAGACGATTCGAGATTACAACGTTACGTGACTCGCTCGTCTGCCGATGTACGTCGAGGGTCGTCGCGACAGCGCGACCAAGTACGAGTGGATGAGAGAGGAACTAGGCGAGTTGAGAAACTTTGCGTCTTGGAATAGCATTAGCCGACGTCTAACTTGCCTTTAGTGTTCGCCCGTTTCTCTCACGGTATTCTTGTTCCGCGTTAGTTCACCCTGTCGCGTCGCATCGCGTTGCGTCGCGTTGCATCGCGTCGCGCAGGGCCGTGACCGACTTACGTACGTACATACATGTACATGTATATTATGTACGGTGCGTAACCACGGTAGCCGTTACAATCAATGTTACACTGTCTCTCTGTCGCCTTGAGATAGAAGTTGGCCCCAAGTTACGTTCGGTACGTTATCTTCGGTAATTTAACACACCGGGCGAATGTAGTCGTTCGAGCCGTGCGAGGCGTGGTACTTGAGCTGAAGCGTTAAGCTTTAATTAAACTAACTACGCCGAGGTAAATAAGAAACTTTTCGATCGATGAAAGGCAGAAGAAGAAGAAGGAGAAGAAGAAGAGGCGTAGGGGCAGGGGTAGAAAAACGAGAGAAAGAGAGAAAGAGAGAGAGAGAACTTTTTCTTCAACGAGAGAGGAGGTTAATCCATGAAACGAGTGTAATTACACGGCTGAGACACAGAGACTGAGGAGGTGGGCTGCTGCCTCGCGTTCGAAAGCCACGTTCCCATTAAGGCGGTATTACGGGCCCGGATAATTCTAAGCACGCGTTCGCATTCCTGGTCCGCTTCATTCGGTTGACGCGCGAATTAACTCGGGATAATCGACTCGCGATGCGACGAAACGCAAGACGGTGCAGACGCGGGCGGCGCAGCCTCCAGCCTTAGACTGCGTGACGAAACAATTTGAATAATCGCGCGGATGTAAAATGACGGTGTCACGGTGAGAGTGTCTCGTTGAATTTCGAAAAATAAACGCGCGACAATTTCGACGCACTAGTTGGGTAGGGATCGCCAGAGACTATGAGTCTACAAAACACGTTCCGCGCCACTACGCCCCCACAGTGAACTTTCCGTCATTTGGAATTTTCATTGTAAAACGAAGAATTTTTGAAAAATTTATACACAGTAGTTGAATAAAGGAACTTAAATATATGTATACGACTGTCTGTTAAGATCAACTCAATTCGGTAAGAATTTGTTATCAGAATAATGTTAAAAAGTTAAAATAACGACAAAGCAAATATTATTTATTATTAGTATTATTGTATAATATTATATAATTTATATAACAAGTATATTCTAAATATAGTGTTATATAATTTATATAATAAATTATTACTATTTAATATCATTTAGTATATAAACAACAATACTAAAAATATTTGGAACAAAATGTTTTATTTTGTTTTGAATTAATTTTGTCGTCATTAAAAAAAATTGTTTGTTAAAATGATACATTAAAATGAAATTTGTTGCTTTGTTCTGTAATCTATTTTAAACTCTAGACATGGAATTTGAATTTTCTTGACAATTATAGTTTTGCACTATTATAAATATTGTAAGACATACTTCAGAATCAAAACTATTAGTCATTATAGCCTAAATCTGGAGAGTAAATAAAAATCGACTCGGCACGGAATGTGGTAGCTAACAATAAGTCTAACAATCAAGATTTACGTTTTTAGGAAATTACTTCAGCCTCAAATTTGAAGGTTGAATGCTGACTACCTTTTTTTTTGGTTCAGATTCTTAAACAAGTTTATTTTATCAGTCGCAGTTTTCGGTGAATTTTAGGAAGTAATACAACTTTTATGGCTTCTGGTAGCATGTGACACGACGCACGTGTCACACAACGTTTTCGCCTCTCATTGGTCCGTTCTCGGCTAACGGCGTAGTATTTCTCGATAGCGTAGCGATCATTTACCGTAATTACTCGGTAAAGAGGGAAGGAACTTGTAACTGCGTTTTATCGGCCTGCTGCAAAAGTTCGGCGGCGTGTGACAATATCCGGGAACTTGAAACTCGGCTCGGTGCGGCGCGTTCGCCCTTTCCAACTTTGTTTCGAGTTGCCGCGACCTTCTCGCAATCCGCGCTGTTTCGCGGTTAGATACGCGAATAATCGATTCCGCAACGGTCCAACAGGCAAACCTCGACGCGGTTTGTTATCGTTTTGTCGGAACTTTAACGACGTTTGTCGCACTTGGAGAGGGGCGGCGATGTTCCACGGCGGTGTCTGGTTTTTCCGTGGTTCGAAAGTAAGCTTAATTAACGTACGAGCGTTGGAAACTGGCGTTGAAAAATTATTTCGCCAGGTGTTGCCAGGTTGTTAAAATAAACAAAGAAAAGCAATATTTGCGTTATTTTTTTCTCTGCCGCGAGCAAGCGCTGACGATGCATTTAAATAAATATTTACCAACATTTGCATGATGAGCTTCGCGAAAAAGCGATCCTTTCCTCGATTGTTCGTCGCGCCGTGTTCGCGTTTCACCGTGAACGGTGGTAATTATCAATTTTCGGGCGCGAAAGTATCCGAGCACGCGAGTTCTCTGTGCGAGGCGCCGAAATAGGAAATAGAACGGTCGCTGCACAAAGGAATTTTGATACGCGACGAAATGAGACAGAGAGAGAGAGAGAGAGAGAGAGAGAGAGAGAGAGAGAGAGAGAGAGAGAGAGAGAGAGAGAGAGAGCGAGACGCGAGTGTGCACACGCGGCGGATAGCGAAGGAACGTGGCCGCGTGTGCGTGCGTATTGTTACCCCAACAAATCTGACCTGAATCAGAGATGGATCTCCCCGACCGTTTGCCACGAACCGCGCCTGCATCGGTCGCTGAATGCACTTTGAACGTGGTGCGAGGGGAATTTAACTTGGAACGGAATTAGGTAACCAAACGAGCAGCCTCTGTTCCTATCTCCTGCTGTACATCACTTCTCCGTCTCTACCCTTCCCCCCATTTGTCGACCGATAATTCTAAAAGTTTACAAGCATCGGAACTCGTTCCCTAAACATCCTCGTTCTCCTCGATTAACGTTCACTAAGCCGCCGCGTAAATTAACTTTCTAATCTGTTCGCTCTCTGTTTCTCGCGTTTGTCAGTGGCGGGGCAAGGGGATTAGCGGGAATGTTTGGAAAGCTGACGCTACGCTGCCACCGAATTAAAGTCACGCGTGAAAAATTTTTACTCCCCCGTGAAATCGTAAATAAAGCGGCGACTCGTTCGTCGTATTTTACCGAAAAAAATAAATAAAACGTTCGAATCCCCACGATGAGCGCGTATACGTGCGTACGAAGTTTTTACGAAAATGTACAAACAGTTCATTTTCATCCCCGCTCGTGAACGATAACTATTACGACGATAGTAACGATAAACCCTGAGCGGAATGACTTTGTTGCGACCGATTCGTTCGATTCGAATCGTTATGCCACGTTCGCACTGCCGTTGCCGAACCGTTCACCAACAGCACTGTGTGAACATTTTAGCGAATTGCGACCAGGTTAGCGAGCTTGTTTGCAACAGCGGCGTGTTGTCAAAGAATCTGTTCGCGAACTCGAAGCGTACGTGGATGCAAGCACCAGAGCGAACGAGCCTGCAACTGTTCGCCAACAGCGCAATGTGAATGTGACGTAGCTGTCAGCGAGCAACTCGCAAACAGTTTGTATCCAGTGTGGACTCAGCATTACAGACTCTCGACAGTTGCTCGAATTTCATCTTTGTGCCACTATGCTTGATCAATGTAACAACACCTCATCATCGGACGTTTTTTCAGTTTTCCGACGTCGGTCTTAACCTTCCGACTACTGAACCTCAGCGTCCTGTGCCGGGGTCATTTTGACCCACACGGATGTCCCATTAATACATATCTAGGGTTGTCCGGACTCACCGATACTGTACAGAGTGTGATCGAGACCGATATTGTACTAACACAGTGACAGACACCCGACTCATATAGGAACATGTAGGAATATAAGAAGCAAATAATAGTCACATAAAGTTATATATATTTACTATACATTTATGTCTTTCACTGTCAGGAACGTCTTGTGCAAATTGAGCAAAAGAAGACAAAGAAAGATTGCTCGTTGGCAATGAAGACATAGCGTCGACAAATAGAAACAACGGAAAAATGTAATAAAAGGAACAAAAATAATAATACAGAACAGTAAATTAATAATAAAAATAGTAAAATATTAAAATAGTGCTAGAAACTGAAATCTAAATAGTAGATACAAAAATAATATAAAATACTAAATACTAAATACGAAAATAGTATAAAATACTAAATACTACAAAGAAATAATACAAACTATTAAATACTAAAATACTAAAAAAACAGTAATAAAAACACTAAAATATAAAATAAAAAACTTTGAAATAAAAAATTGCTTCGATTTGCTGCACACATATTTCTTCCTCAGAAACGTTACCAGAAACTAATTTTTTTCGTCGTTAGTCGTCGTCACTTCGGCAATTTGGCGAACACATGGCACACAGCCGCATGATGCGTTAGTGCGATCACTAACACAAGCAGCTCCCATCACTAACACAAGCAACTCCCAGCACAAGTCAAAACTGTGACCCCGGCACAATAGGCGGAGCAGTGATTAAAGTGCAGAACACTTACAAAATCGTTCGAACGGCACGCGTACCCTATTTGTCTATACGCGTTTTTTAGTATTCCGCGCGATCAGCACCGTAATCCATGACACGAGCTGTTTTCTCCTTTCGACTAGCCGTTTGCCGCTCTGTCCCTAGCAGTTTTCTTTTCTCGGCTATTTCGAACGGCGATTGGATTTTCAGGTTGGATTGTCCTCGTTCCCTGCAAAGTCTGCTGAAACTCCCGCGCAGTTTGCGAGCTACGGTACATCATTAATATAAATAACGACTTGTTCGTCAACGATCGATTGCCAAGTGAAAAGTTTTAGAATTTCAACTTGCAAAAGTTTTCTTCGAAAAGTCCAACAAAGGTTCAAAATTAACGTCCACTTAATAGTTCAAGTTCGAGAGTTACGTTTCTCTTGCGGCGTGTCTGAAGATTTTAAATTTTCCTTATAAATTTTCACGAAGCAACGGACCAAACCCGTTCTACCTTAGTTTTCCCCGTTGTTAATTCAAAAGTTCTTCTTGAGAGCGTATCTTCCATCTCTGTACGTTCTGCTCTGTACGTGCGTGTTTAATTGAAGGTTCGTTACTTCGAGTAACGCCCAAGTCACGTTTAAACAAAATTACGATCTCGACGTCCCTTTGCCGCACTGTCTCTTTAAAACGAACGTGATCGAAATAAAAAGGGAAACGTTCAAGCGCCGAGACCTAGGGAAACTTTGCACAAACACGTTAAACAGCGTCGCCAGATTCCACTTTGAATCTGTAAGTCCCCACGATGATATTCGCCGGATGTGTGCGGTTACCCTCGAGTGTACGCAGGTAGCGACATGCAGGAACGATTCGATCAATGGCCGGAATGCGGGTCGGTAATAATTAGGAAAACCAATAAGCGTTAGGACCGGATCGTTTGATACTGTCGCTACGTGCCACACACACACACACACACACACACACACATGCGCGGAAGTGAATTGGATGGAACGGAGCAGGTATGCTTATCACGCTGGATACGTCTCTAAATACGTAATCAAAACTGTTAAACGGCGCGGAATTTCCGTTCGAACGCGACCGTTCTATTGGATGGGAGTTTCGAAGAGCGAAGGATCGTTCATGGACACCGGGCAGGGAAAATTAGAGCGCGCGTGGCGAAAAAGGCAAATTGAGTAGCTAGTTGACAGACACTACTGGGCGGCGAAAAATCGGTATGGGACGGATCGATCGGTAAACAGCGAAGTTTACCGGCGCGTTTCAAATTTGCCCCGTGTATTTTTTACGCGATGCCAATTAATTAAACAGCGAAACGTTGTCCGACACTGTTTGCGTACCCATTTCGCCCCCTCCACCACGACGGAAAATACAATGTCGGGAATTTTTAATCGAAAAGCCTCTGCCTTTTCACGCGATCGTCATTCGTCGTTCGTGCGATATTTGCCTGGGATTCGCAATGTCGGGAGTTTTAATCGGGCAAGTTTTTCCTCTCAGGATCGGTCGATTCGTCGCATCGGTCGATCGAAAGAAAAATTCGCGTGAAACCGTGAAAGCGCCGATCGGCCTTGGTTCGCCTCTCGTCCCCGTTTAACGAGCTTCGAATCGTCCCGCAGATGTTTCCTGCAGAAATTATCTTTTAAAATGACGGTTACTCGATCTCTCGTATCCGAGAGCGGACGATCCGGGGAGGTTGGCTGACAGCCAGGCTCGTGTTTGCACTCATCGATAACAGGGTGTCGTAAAAATTCCACCGCTTATTGGTCATAGCCGACCGAATTATCCTTTTTTTCCCTTTTCCTTCCTTTCACCCCCTTTTTCTTCCCTCTTTTTCTCCTCCGCCGCCGCGCGGTAAATTCCATCGATCGCTCCTGGTCGAGAGAAAGAGAGAGAAGGAAGGCTGAAGTTGAAAGAAAAAAAAAAAAAAAAAAAAAAAAAAAAAATTCGGCCCGATATCTTGTTTCTTCGTTTTATCGTTTTCCATTAAAGCTGCTTTCCCACCATGATTGCCCTAATTACGTGCCGTACGGCTGTACAAGGACCGGGGCCGGACCTAACCCGAGCCGAATTCCTTCGTCGATCTTCGTCAATGTCGCCCGAACACAGGAAAATTGGACACGACGCCCGCCAGCGATTTCCGACAGCGTCTTTTTCAACATAATTGCCCTAATTGCGTCGCCCGCGGACAAACTACGGTCAGAGGCGCAACATCCCCCATTTTTCCTTTACTTTCGTTCGGAGCGACCGAACATGGAAAATAATCTTCAGTCACGCATCTCGTGGCATCAATACTTGTACTTTTCTCGCGCTTTTCCAGTGTTTTCGCAGTTCTTCGTGCATATTCAAAGACACGTGGCTAAGAAAGGATTTTGATGAAATTTGGCATAAATATAGTTTTCGAGAAAATATTTTGTATGTGTTAAAGGGATGAAAACTACCCTCAAAATTGGGGAATATATTTTGTCAAATATTTCGGAAATTATTGAAAATACGGTTTTTTGTGTAAATTGATAGAATTAGTGTTTTTTTTTAACGACGAATTTAATGTACGTACCATTTTGTAAAAAATTATATTAAAGAAAATGATATATTAAAAATTTTTTAGAAATTTTTCCAAGTAAATGTTAATAAATTTTCTTCAATATTCGTTTACGAAAACTATACACTCAAACATAAATTACGGATGAAACATTCGAATCTTGATTTTTTGCGTCACGAAAATGTTCAATTTTCAAATCTTTCTCGCTGGACGTGCAAAGCAGAGTGTATACTAAAATTGTTCTCTGTTCGTAAATATGTTGGCAAATGTTAAATGTCGCAAGTGTATTTTATTTCTGAGAAAGGCTGATTTTATTATTTAGTATTTACTGCTTTTTTTAAATAGGCACGATCAATCGCTCGATATAATCCTTGCAGTAGATGCTCCATGAAAAAGTGATATAAGCATAAATGTTTGAGATGCTTGTAAGATGGCGCATACGACGTGGTTTTCGTGAAAACGGATCTCGGAGAAATTGAAAAAAATGATACAAGAAATGTGTGTTATGCGTATGTGTGACATAGGTGAATGCGAGGAGCGATGGGCGAAGGATGCGTTTTCATCTTTCGGAGAGGTTTAATTGGGAAAGCGCGATAAGGCGGCTGGCCTCGATACGCATACAAATGGTGGATTTTCCCTTTGCTGGCGGTAATGACGTCACCACGCATGCATATACGACTTCCGTAGAACTGCCGGGGTTCGCAACGTCGCTCTCGATTGCTCCATGAATTTAATAACGCTACAACTACCAACGACTAAAACGTAGAATTTTCATCGTCAGAGACGATCTATTAAAGATATAAAATATATAACGAATATAACAAAAAGATAATAAAGATATAAACTGTAAAATACAATAGAACACACAAGCTTTTATTTATCTGTTTTCCGAAGAATCATTTAAATCTGGACAAAATCTCGCCGTTTTACATCGATAATATATCCAAAAAAAATTATTATATCAATCATTTTGACCACCTCGGTAGTTAATCAACTGTCCCCTTCCCCTCTTGCGTAGAAAAGTTCTTTCGCGAAAGTACGGTGATCTCGGAATAGATACTTAACTCGATCGAGCAGCGAATAATTCTTCGTAACAGCGAGTGCTCGTAGACTTGTTCGAGATGCGAATATTCTCGAGGTAACAACCCTGTCGCTCTCTTTTCCCTTTCGCGTGCTTTCAAGTACGACCGTGCTAATTTTATTTGAAAGTTACTCGTTACCGCGTCAGATGTATACTCGCGAGATGGAACGTTCAGCGTTCAACATTCCCTTTGCCTGTCTCATTCAAAGGGAGTTAAGTCGCTCGCCGGCGAGACGGGAGTTGGGAGATGTTCGTAGAAAAAGAATCTCGTGGAAACTGTGTTGAAAGGAAGCCGCCAGGCGGGTCTCTTCTTTTTTTCGGGACACTCTATTTCACGTAAACGAGCGGTAGTAGCCCGTTAGTCACTCGGTTTTCTTTTGTATTTTAATTTGTTCGGCGATTAACCGCAGGCCACCGGATTATTTTGGTGGCGCAACACGCCCGGAATCGTAAAATCTAAATCCAGCGTAAAATCCATCCGCTATCTCGTGAACTTGGCTACCGTTTCTTTAACCAATTGCGCTGGCAACTGATTGCGGACCATAACGAGTGACCAAACCTACCCTATACAATAATTCGTCGCTTTCTTTTCGTCGGTATGATATCGCTGGAGAGAAATTATCGAGAAGTAATAAATTTATTATTTGCTTTGCCCGGGTTATACTTAAATATACTTAAAACTGAGGAAATATTGCAATTTTGGGAGAAAAAATTCTCGACGTGACACGTCATTGCAACGCAAGAGGTTAACCACTCGCGCTGGCAACTGATTGCGGACCATAACGAGTGACCAAACCCTATACAACAATTCGTCGCTTTCTTTTCGTCGGTATGATATCGCTGGATAGAAATGATCGAAAAGTAATAAATTTATTATTTGTTTTGCCTGTTTTTTTTTTACTTAAATATACTTAAAACTGAGGAAAAATATTGCAATTTTGGGACAAAAAATTCTTGACGTTCGTGGCACGTCACTCCAGTGCAAAAAGTTAAAGCGTGGCTGTCCAACCTTTTAGATCTTCTATTGGCCAACAAAAATTTGTCGAGGGTCGCGCATAGTTTACAGATTTTTCTATCAGTTCCATGTAATCTGTATTATTCATGAGGATATTAAAACAACTTTTATGATGAAACAGTACATTGTTTAGAAAAATACGTTTATATTAATTAAAAAAATATGAAAATTTTTTATGAGCACACCCACTTTGCTGTTTTAGGTACCAGATCTGATTTGATACAGGTAGTGGCAATGCAAAGAGTATTTTCAATTATTTTGTTATGTGTGTTGTGTATTTTGTTATTTGCACGTTGCTCGATCGTTGATTCAATTTTGAATTCTGATCTTATCTCGAAAGTGTCCGCGTGTCTGCGTACACACGTGAGTGACTGAACAAAGTTATTAAAGTTGGCTCGAGTCGCGTGGAATCGTGCGTCGTTTATGGTTACATCTGCAGGATATTATAAAGGCTATCACATCTGGCTGAGTTTGCTAAATGAATTGCGCGCGGTTTTAATACATTCACGAAGTATTACGTCGAGCGCGTAACACATATTTGGTAATTACATCGTTTCGTTTAGCGGCGCGTTAAATGGAATCGCTTGGACGAGAGAAAGCTGAAACCCGTTCGGCAATTAGGTAGATACACATGAATTTCTTGAATAAAGTTCAGTGCAAAGAAATTAACGTGACAAGCGTCTCGACAACAACCGCGTTTCTAAACGTATTTTCATTTAATTTTCAATTCAATTTTCAGCGTCATTTGTTTATCTTTATTTATCTGTCTCGTAGCAGACACACAGCGGATTCGAGAAAATATTCGCATACCCAGTTTTCTTGCAAGAACAAAACGATACATTAACGAAATCTGTTTCTGTAAGTTTACTACGTACAATAGTAGCTCCAATAATACTTCAATAATGAGTATTATATAATAATAATACGAGTAATATAAAAACTCGAGAAACAAAAAGAGGGTATTTTATTCACAGCTCTGTTTTTTGATAGAGTATACTTTTAATGGTTTCTATTAATGAGTTATACTATGACAATGCAAATGATATTCGAAATTGGTGAAGTAAAAAAGATACACAAGAGAGTTTCTTTTTTACAGTTGTATCATGTATTTTGATAGAGTACAAACAGATATAAAAATTAGAGAATCAAAAGGATATTGACGTGAGAATCAAAGAGATACTGACGCATGAGAACTTTTCTTGTAACTCTATCATGTATTTTATAATAGAATAATTAATTTTAAACTGTTAAAATATTTTCAGCGATATGTATTTTAATTGTTATTTTAATTTTTAATGATATATATTTATAATAGAATAACTGATTTTAGCCCATTAAAATATTTTTAATAGTTTAAATACAAGCCTCCCTTTCTAATGATGTATCATCATGATGTCATTCGACTTCCAGTACTTACAAAAGGATATTTCATAATTTTTCTAGTAACATTGAACGCTGAGTAGACTGAGCACTCTAATTACAATTCCGTCGATACTTTTACCCTCCGATTTTTATATTTTCCTTATTATTATCGCAAAGCTCATTTTTAGAAAAATTGCTACCGTTGCGAACGTATTTATAGAAACAGATTCCGCCGAAAGTGTCACTCTTCTTCACAAAGATATCGTCGAAAACGCTAGGCATATCCTAATCAAATGTTAATTTCCGACCTTATCTAGAGTGACAGTATCGTACCCGTATAGAGAGACAACACAGTATACACACAGAGGGCGAAATTTTTAACTCGGGCTTCAGAATCTAACCTAAGATCGCTATCCGATTCACGAGTACCTACGATAGCGCGCGGACCTGGCAAGACAGCGGTATCGACGCCTCTCGTCTAACTCCGCGAAATCGAGTTACACGTTGCACAGCTGCAACAACTCTGTTGTGGAAGTTGGTGTCTGTTCGCGTATCGTGGTTGGTTTTACCGGTGTACGTGGAGGTGCATGCTTCAACCGGTTACACCGAAAATTAACCTCCGCACGTAGCTCGGTATTTGCCTCTGGCAATGCCTTGGGTCGTCAGGATCAGGAGTAACCTTCTCTGTTCTTCGTTGTTCGTCGTGCAGCCCCTCTTCGCCCTCTTCCCCATCCTTTAACCCTTCGATTAGTCAGACGGTTAATCCCCTCCTGGCTGACGATTTAACGAGAACTCTCGGGCGAAATTCGACAACGCGATTTCTGTCTGGTCGCGCTTCAATCGCGTTGTCGACGACGTTGTAAGTTGAAAAGGAACGGCGAGGCGAGCGACTCGCGCGATTTCCCGTGTCGTTTTCGCCCGTGAAAACGGCATTGAGTTTCCGTGTTATTCATTCAAAATGGAGCGGGAATTTCGCGGGTATTCATTCGACGAGACAATCGAGCATCGAAACATAATGTGAGATGAGGAAATCTGAGTTGAAGCTTTCTCCCAAAAGCGAGGCAGTCGTCCCTTGCAATTGTTACAACGAAGGCTAGCCTAGAAAAAATATTAGAGTAAATAAATAGTAAATAATATTAACACGTCAAGCGCGGCGTCAGTCTCTGGGGAGTGACAGTGAACTTTTCGTTTGGTCGGCATTTGTCCGTGGGAGCAGTGGAGTCAAGGTTAAAATAAAAATAATTTTTTCTGGTAATTTTGTAATTTTAATGGAGTTTGCTGAAACATTCTAAACAAAAATAAGAACTTTTGCCTACAAAAAGTAATATTTTGTGCCTTTATACATGATTGTCTTTCGAAGATAGCCTTCTAATGTGTATTTCTAATCTCACGTGTAGTCTATAATTTGTATACTTCTGCGCCATTCCCAAAAACAAAAAGTGAAACAATGTCGTCACAACGATATCTAGTCTGTTTATACTTAGTAATCCAACACTCGTGTGATCGAGTAATCGTCGCCTGAACGGGAAGCGCAGCAAAGTCCAGCTCCGCTTATTAACGTGTTAAGGTGAAAGTAAGAGCAAATAAAATTAAGAATAAATAACGTTAAAATATTAGAGTATGTTTGCGAGTGTGCGAGTCAAGGGAAATCGTGAGGGAGATCGCATAGAGAGTAGCGAGTCGCGAGAGTTTCAATATTTTTGTCATCGTCGTGTTAGGCTTTTTTATTCTGTTAGTCCCTTTATTTATCTTATTTAAACCCACGTAGGTAAAATATTCTATCTATTGTTTTGTTCTTACAAAACTGGCGACTCGTTCGAAATTTAACCGATGGATTTCTACAATAATATCGCGTGCCGGTGAAATTTCGCGGACGAAGCGGCGAAGTTGTTCCAACAGACTTCCGATGACAACGAATAGACGCGATCTCGTCGACCGTGATCGATTCTTCGGAATCTTCGCTTGCAAATTGGACTCGCTGGACTCGGTGTTGCTAATTTGCTTCTTCTTCGGTCGCTGTTCCTTGCCCAGTTGACGATAATACAATGGCATACCGAACTTTAACGCTCGTAGGCTCGTCTTGGCATCGAGCAACTTCAATCGTTACCGCCGCTCGTCTTTTCCATTCGTTCGCCTCGCGGACACCGTTAACGAACGTCCGTCCACGATCCGCCGCGAAAGTTCCGCGTATCCGATGGTTTTACACCGCTCGTTAATAAAATTAATTAGAACGACGTGGAAAGAGCGGGAGCAAAGCCGCGTGACCGCCAACTTTTCCCGGCGACTTTGCCGCTCGTCCGCGCTCAACTTCCTTCAGTTCCATGCAATGATCTCGTTTCCCCTTCTTCTTTTCTTCTTCCTTTTTTCTTTTTTTCACCCCGAAGATAATGATCAACGAGAGATTTTTCTCTTTTCTCACGGTCGAGGGACTGAGCGAAGATGTAAAGGATAAAGTAGAGTAAAGCCGGGTGTCTAATGTATTTGGGAAAAAAGTTCGCATAAGGTTAAATCTCTTCAGTGGATTTTATACGACGGGAAAGTGAAACTTTTCGGAGAAAATTGTTTAGCTCACGGGGAAATAAAATAATATTGGAGGTAGATGAAACTTATTAAAAGACGTATAAAATGTAATATAGTTAGTTAAAAAATGTTTATTTATATTAGTCAAAAAATAGTAAGAACAGTTATTTTTGACAATTTTAATAAATATGAAGATATTCTATTTGGTCTGTCATGTAAAAAATTATGTTAATTTAATTAGTTTGGGAATTTTTGCTGTATTTATAAAAAAATTTGAATTATTTCAACGTATAAATATATGTACATACATACATCTTGTACATACATACGTATAAATTTATGTAAATACATACATCTTGATTAACAAATAAAATATTCGTCGTCCTCTTCAACATTTGTCCATATCACATCTTGTATATGTGCCCATCCATAATACATAGTGCACGAGTCAAAATATCGAAGAGAGTCAAAATACTCTGTAAAGACTATAGAATACAAATATTACTTATCTGAGTGAATTCCTGAATGTGAAAACACTAAAAAACAAACACTGAAGCTCTTCAAACCGAAATTTTTAACTCTATCTGTACACTACGATGTTGATTGTTTCCGAAACTTGTAAAATAAGGAGGATCCATCCGAATATGATGCCACAGTTCGATTACTTGCTTAGTATCGAGGCTCTTATTTTAGAAAAACAATTTTACCCTACTTTCTCCTATCTGATAGGAAAGTACAGTTGAGTCCAGGTATGTCCAACTAAATTTTCATTAGAACGACCTGTGTGGGTTTAAATAAGAGAAAAAAAGGAGAATGTTGCGTAGGTCAGGCTGGAAACCTCATCAAAAACGTTGCAACGCAAATACACAGTACCAACCTCGATTTCATGCTAGATACTTTCGTGTTGACTTTGAAAGAGCGATGTATTATACACATTCGAACAGACACGATTGATAAGATGATACGACCCAAGTCCATTGTTTCATTCGGATGAAACGAAAAATTAAAATGAACCTCTCCAGGATAATGCGTTCGATATATTATCGACTGGAACGACGATCGAATTTTTTGAACGAGGCGGTGACTGCGTTAAACGTTTCCTCTTTTCTTTTTTTTTTTTTTTTGGTTCGTTTTTGTTTGGCTGAAAAAAACAAAGCTCGGCTGAAAAAAACCTCGACGCTATCGCGATGATGCTCTTCTTTCTTTTTTTTTTTTTTTTTTTTTTTTTTTTTTTTTTTTTCTTTAACAAAATATCGGCGTAATTGTCGCGTAATTATCGCTAAATGTTCACGTACACTTGGCGGAAATTACGGCCGGAACTTTGTTACACGGCGGGAGTGGGAGGAGGAGGGGGCGCGAAATTTTAAAATCGAGCCGACCGAGGTGGAACGAGGTCACGTGTGAAACTTTAACCTTCGCTGGACTTTATTAGATCGGTTGAATTAACGGGCGAGGGTGGAAAGGGCGGTGGAAGAGGGTAGAGAGGGGTGGGCATGGTGGTAAAAGGCACACGCGTATATTTCACATTGGTCGTTATCGTGGAAACGACCGGCGCTTGCACACGATCTTTAAAAAGGACCGTGGCAGACGGCTTGGCCAGCCGGTGGACACGCCCGCCAGCTATCCCGAACGAAACGAAATTGAACGCAGCGAATGCTCGTATGTGTCGATACGGAACAGCCCGGGCTGTTTGTTTCCTATTGGAGAAATCGGGATTACCGTGCTGTGAACAGATTCTTTTTTTTTTTTTTTTTTGCAGAGCGGAAAAGAACGAAAAAAAAAAAAAGAAAAAAAAGGAAGAGATAGCTTTTGTTTGTCAAATTCCGTGTAAAATCCCGTGGGATTACGCCCGCGAGTTTCCTTCGAAATTTCGAGTAAACACTTCCGCGCAGAAAAACAAGGTTGACAATTTTCGATTTTGCGAGAGTCGCGACGTCTCGCGCGACTTGTGTCTTTCTGTCTGCCACTGCCGGTGATTAGTCAGTCGGAAATCGGTATCTCGAGGGTTGGTGGTAAATTTGTCTCGAGGCAAAACGGGAGGTGGGAGAGAGGAAGAGGATGAGCGAGAAAGAAGCTATTGTTTCGAGTCGAAGAAGGTAGCGAGTCGTCGAAAAGGGATGAAAGCTCTCGAGGTAGCTTCGTCGATAGACTTGGCAGACTTTCGTTTGTCGCAAAAACAATTCGGATAACGTCTCATTGTTCCCCGGGCAGTGCTTTTTACCGGTCGGAGCTTTCGAAAGGTGTTCCCCTTCCGTCCTAGCACGACCAGTGCCCGTTTCAATTTTTTTTTTTCCCTTTTCCCTCTCGTCGCTCGAACGAAAGAAGAAATAGAAAAGAGTGGAGCAGGCGCGCGAGAAAAGATGGGGGGGGGGCAGGGGGTGGTTGAAGAACTCCTCGTCTATTTCCTAATTTCTCCTCGTCTCGAAACTGGAGCGACGAGGCAGCGAACACTCGAACACTCTGGCAGAAAATCGTTTCAAATCGACACACGAATGATTCGAGGTAGATTGAAAGTACTCGGAAAGTAAATCGAGCTTCGAACGTTTCTCATGCCGCTAGGGATCAGAGGGCGGTTGAAAGAAAACGGGGGGAGGAGGGGAGGCGTTGGAAGAGGTTTCTGCACGGGTCACGTATGACTATCGGCTTCCTAGAACTGGGACGACCGCTTTTAACGAATAATTTTCTACTCGCCGGGGGGGGGGGGGAGAGGGGAGGAACAGCTCGCGCGAAATTGCGAATATTCGGCTTGCTCTCTGATACCTCCGGGCGCGGGATAGGGCAAGTACGCTTGAAACAGAGAGCGCTTTGTAAGGTCTTGCTACGACGCACAAGCCGTACGAGAGGATTTATACCGCGTACACGGTCCTCTTATCTTTTTCTCTCTTCGTCTCTCTTTCTTTCTTTCTTTCTGTTCTGTTTCTTTTTTTTTTTATTTCGAGCGGAACGTCGGCACGCGCGAGACAGAGGCAGGGAGAATCGCTCGATTGTACGAACGACACTTTCCAGCGAAGTTTCCGGAAATCGGGGGAAACGCTTTTCTCTTGCTTTTCTCTCTCTCTTTCTCTCTCTCTTTCTCTCTGTATGGCGGGCCGGTAATAACCGTACGTCGAGCTGTTTCACGTGCCGCGGTTTCGATAATCTTTCTCTACGGCTATTGCGATCGTTATCATTGCCTCGTAGACCGCATTCTTTTCGAATACGGTTACGATATACCCCATCGAGTGCAGTCTCGGAATATCAAACCCGGTCCATATGCCCTCCCGTGATCCTCACCGGGTAAAGAGGCATAATGAGCTCTGTATTTCTTTCGAAACGCTCTCTCTCCGCTGCTCTCTCGTCGTTGATTCACCTCTCGAACTTGCGCTTTCCAGAAGTTCCAATCATTCGCCGCTCTCGATAAAAAAGCTGGGGCAAAGGGACGTTGTGAAATTAATCAGGTTTGAAAGTACGCGGGACGCGAGGTTAAAGTGGAGGACAGGAATTTGGAAAGATACAACACGGAAAATTTAATTAATTAAGGTTGAGTTTCATCCGCGACACTTTTCACGGAATAATTATTACGAAGCAGAGGGACGTGGGATTATTACCGCGCGATATTAATGAAAAATTGTAAGCGAAAGTCGAAAGTCGTATCGAACGTCTCTGTACGAAAATGTAAAATTGGGAGGAGCAATGACGTTTACGTATCTTCTTGGAGAAAGTTAATTCACGAAGATGAACCCTCTGTTTTTTACCAGGGGATGAACAAAGTTTGAATTGAGAGATTCGACTTTTCAAACATCAACTGCGTTTGCAAATTGATATCAAGGATGCGCGAATTTAATTATTCTTGAATTTAGAATCTAACTGCACTCGTTCATCTCGTTCGTCAAGATACAACGTACGCGAACGTTTGAAAGAAACTAAACAAAGGGTTACACTTGTGACATGAATGTGCTTCCACCTACAAATTGGAAATGTGTAAAATCATTTGACCACTTGGAAAACTCCAAACTAGACGTATAAATTTAGGGTTGCCATGCAGACAACCGATCCACCCGAGTCACTCTAATTGGCGGCGATGGTAAATATAAATTTTGGAAATTCCCTGATTAACACATCTCTCGTTCTACAGCTCTTCAGAGCTTGAAAAGGATAATTCGTTATAAAAGTGGACTTTGAGAAAAATCAGGGAGAAACATAGAGTAATATAGAGTAATATAGAGTACAGTACAACATTAAGAGCATTTTTTTACACGATAATTTTCAACGTGAAAACACAGTGATTTTTAATCAAGGCAAGATTCAATCATCAGTTAATATTCGGCTATGTTAAGTGCATATCTGTCGAACACAATCGTCATTACCTTATTCAGAAAAGCCGAGTTTTCTGAATTTAGTAGAAGCTATCAGGCTTGTTATATAACAAAGATAATATAAACCAACCATAGTTATTCATTTCCCACAACAGTGACTGATACACGATCAACAACAACCGTGAGTGTCCTTAACACGTTAAGTGCTCTGCGTAGTTAGTTTACCTTTCCATTTACGCTGTTCGATACAGTTCCGCGATAAACAAAACGCAACATCACAATATAGATTGTATCCAGCATCCCAAGTTAGAAAATTCTATAAAAATTGTTATGAAGAAAATACAATTGCTGAAAAGAAATATTAGTAGAAACGTGACGAAGAAAGTTACAACATTCTGCGATGGGTGCAAAGAAAAACCACATTTCTGCCTAAATTGTTTTAACAAAACTTATTAGAATTACTGTTCATATAATAAATATCAATAAAAGCAATATTCAGTTACTATTCTTTTCTGTAATCTTAAAGTTCTTAAATTTTTAATACATGTGTGCTAAATTTTATTTCGTCGGTCGCCAGTGACCGACACAGCGATTAACTATTACATTACTGTTCATATAATAAATATCAATAAAAGCAATATTCAGTTACTATTCTTTTCTATAATCTTAAAGTTCTTAAATTTTTAATACATGTATGCTAAATTTTATTTCGTCGGTCACCAGTGACCGGCACAGCGATTAACTATTACATTGCTGTTCATATAATCAATATCAATAAAAGCAATATTCAGTTACTATTCTTTACTGTAATTTTAAAGTTTCTTCAATTTTTGATACATGTGTGCCAAATTTTGTTTCGTCGGTCACCAGTGACCGACACGGCGCTTAACGTGTTAACAAAAGATTAAGTCGGACCTATATCCTGTCGGGATCGACAACCGTGTACCACGTTCCTCTCCATCCACTCGAGTCTGCGCGAACTTGGCCAATTTCACGACGGCCTAAATCTCCTTTTCTGCTTTTAAGCTTCGAGCATCATCGTGGACGCTACTTGTGCCCCGTTCCGCCTGCACTTTATCCGCGTGCTTATACATTTATGCGCCGTTGAGCGGATACGACCGGTGTATATCGACGCGATGAGCTTGCAACTTCAAACAGCCGCCTGCTATCGTGCCGGTTCTCGAAGAATGATAATGTTCAGCGCGACTAGCTTTCACTCGTCTCGACTACATTATTCCTTACGTCTCATCCGCGCTCTCTTTTCGTGTATCTCCCTCCCTCTCTCTCTCTCTCTCTCTCTCTCTCTCTCTCTCTTTCTGCGATTTCAATATCTACAACGAAGTCAACAACGCCGAAGCGAACTCGCTTCCTGACTTCAGTCGAAGACTTGTTGCGTCTCGTCGTAGAAAATCGCTGTTATTTCCGCTTTTGTTCCTTCGTGCGTCCGAGGTTTTACCTTTGAAAGGATTTTCAATTTTTTCCTTTCTCTTCTTTTTCACTGCTCGTTGAAACGAAGTACGTACTCGTCTGCGCAGGAAAATTCGAAAAAAACGCAGCCAAAATTAACAATCTGCTGCGGATTACAGAGGGGAACTCGGAAGTTTCTCGTGCGTTCGTTGAAACTGCCCCCGAAAGAGCTCGATTTCGAAAATTATCCATAATTAGCCCGCGAGTCTTCCGAGCGGCCAAGCTGAGCACGATAGCTGAAACGACCACGAAACGTTCCGACGGTCCCTGGTTTCTTATTGCGTGTATTCTTCCTGGCGAAAAGAACATTTCAAAAGAGCCTCTGACGCGGAAACCCGCCGTTTGCGCCTTTTCGTTTCGCGGGTCAAGACCAGCCAGGGCCACCCTTTGCGGCCCAGCGGCACGAAACGGAACCTACCCTGCCCCCTGCGGGTAATTAAATATTTCCGCGCGGCAATGAACGCTGTAAACAGAGTCGTTGAACGGCGTAATTACACGTTGATGTCTGAACGGGTTATCAGCTTGGCGGGCGAATATTTTCGCAGATCCAACCGCGTTCTCCTGGATGGAAAGACCCACCGGCCTTTCATCCTCTAAATTCGAAAACGGTTGTCGGTCCACGGTTTAATAGACGCAAAATGGAGGTAAAACAACGATTATCGCGGGAGAGGCGAGGGGAAGGCTCGAACGTTTGCTCGAATGTTTGCCAGGAAGGAAGAAAGCACAAACGTTGAATTTTTCTCTGCCTTTGACTCTTCTTTGATTCTTTTCGTTTTCCTTTTCCCTTCGCTCGTACGCGAGTTGTCGAACAACGAGATTCGAACGTTCGTTTGTTCTTCGGGGTTTTTAATTGAATATACCAGCCGGAAACGCGGCAATAATAACGTCGGGGGGTTGATGAGGAAAAAGGTTGCTTCGCGGGAACATGTAGGTAGGGATCAGTCGGCCAGGGGGTTTTCTATTTCTTTTTTGCGTCTCCTTTGCTTCTTTTTTTTTTTAATGAAGCGAAACACGACCGGCGGGTCTTTGTTTTCTCGTAGGTTTCTCGCGTACGAACCGGAAAGCTCGGCCACAATACACGAATTGGCCAGTGGCGAAAATTCCGACGAACGGTTTCATTCGTTTTTACGGTCTCACGAACAACGCGGCGACGCTCATCGCGCGATTGTTACGTAACCCCCTTGTCAATTCTCTCCCTCTCTCACTCGCTCTCTGTCTCTTTTCGTGGCTGTTGCCGAGGAGAAAAATGCAAACTATTATACAGGGCACAATAGGCCCGACGAGGCTTTCACTCGTTATCGGTAACGAATCGCCTTCAGGTCGTCGACAATCGGCGAAATCGCTCGTGTTCCACTTCCCTTCCCCCCCCCTCCCCCCTCCTCGTTCCGCACGGTGCTACTCTTTTATAGAGACGATACCTTCGAGGACTTCTCGAATTTCTATCGCGACCTAACCCACCAGGGGTGAAAGGGACTCTGCTAGCCAACGACTCGACAAGGCCCGACAGCGAGGAGACTGTAATTTGCACCAACAAAAGGATCGTTCACGTCTTTATCGCGATCCGTTGGCTTATTTTTCAGACGTCGCGTCGCCGTCGCGACAGGCCTTCCTTCTGCGATACGTTGTCGCGTAGTTACATACGTAACAGGGTACGTTTCGAAAAGAAAAAAAGAAAAAAAAAAGAAAAGAGAGAGAGAGAGAAAGATCGGTTTGGCGCGCGATAGATCGGTTTGACAGTCGGTCTTATTTAAATGCAAAGAGAGTCGTAGGAATTTCGATCGCGGTGTAATTGCTTCCACGTTCAAGAACTGGAGAATTTATAACGCGCCGGTCGGAGAACGAACGAACGAACGAACGAAAATTCGTTGTCGAGTCAACGAAAGGCGCGACACGTCTTTGCTCGCGCTCGATGAAGTTTCACGGGCGAGGGAAGATGGGCCATTGTTGCCTTTCGATTCGAGAAGTTATCGTGAGAGAGAGAGAGGTGGGAGGGAGAGGGGATTGGAAACATCGATACGGTCGCGTGCCAACGAAATACGCAAACACAGCGACAGCTTGTGCCGAGGGACGAGTGCACCGACGAAAGCGACCAAAGGAGATACGGGGAGATTGTTTCACAGCCATCAGCAGCAGCGAAAATTCGTATCTTCCTCCTGAGAAAGCAAAAGACCAATAGCCATCGGCTATCCTCTGGATAAATTCTATCCCCCGCCTTTATTCTTTTCACACCTTTCGACTTGTCCCCCTTTGTCGTCGTCACACCTTTCAATTCCTCGTTCCGTTTCTTCCTTCGTTAACGTCTTTTCTTCGAAAGCTCGTGAAAGTCTCTCTCGTTACCTTGGAGAAAAAAACGAAGCGACTATCTCCGATCTTTTAGATTTTCATTGGCCGAGAAAAATTTGTCGAGGGCATAGTTTACATATTTTTTTTATCAGTTCGATGTAACCTGACTGCTGTTCAAACGACTTTTATAGTGAAACGATACATTGATTAGGAGAATACGTTTATATTAATTAATCTCTTAGTCACTGCTGGCGCTCAAGTTTGGTCCTTTAAAACGAGAGGCGCCTATAGACGCCCGACAAATGTTATTGACAATAACTGTAGCAAATTTCATTCGAATCGGCCGTAAGTGAATTCTAATTCAACAATTACGTCTTCAGTTAGTCGTATATTATTCAGACGTGATTATTTTACAGTTATTTCGTGCAATACCCTTAAAATGAGAAAGTGGTTGCCATCAATTTGCAAAAAAAAAAAAAAAAAAAAAAAAAAAAAAAAAAAAAAACGAGGAAAAAAAATAAGTGTACTATGTGAAAAAACTTTCGATTAAACGTTAGCGACGATGAATATTGCGAAGAGATTGGAAAAACTCAGGAGAAAGTTTGTCTCTCCTCTCCCCCTGTAGACAGACGTGAAGGTGGGCGTTCGATCGCGAATCGGACACACGGAGGACACGTTCCTTTCAAGCTTAATTCCGATGTAATTAGAGGCACGCTCCGGCTATAGAACGCCGTTCGTGCGCGTCGTTACGACGACATTGTTCCCCGCCGGCTATAAATTCGTGCCTTGCGAATCTCGTGCCTGGAGAACGGCACTCCAGTTAACGATTACACTAGAGTTTTCAGTTATTCATTAAAATTTCAACAATTTCGCCAGGCGCGCGCCAAAAATTCAAGCACCGAGAGAGGTGGAACCGGCCGTCTCTCGTCGGATTTTACAGGGAAAACGTTACCAACCACCTCTAAACGTCAACTCCTCGCTCGAACCCACCTCGTTTGAAATTCCACTTGCGATCGTTTCCACCGCAATCGAACCGCGTGCGTCGTACGATAATACACCTCGGCGCAGGAATATTACGCGGACGAAGATATAAAAATTACACGGATAAAATCACGCGCGAATTACAGATTCATAAATTCGTTTTTTGCTAAGAAAAAGGAAAAAAGAAGTCACGATTGTGTTGCGCAGTTTGTTTGTATGTAGATTTACAATTTCAAGAGCTCGAGCAAAGAAACGGAATTTAAATAAACGTTTGCCTCACTCGTGGCTATTTTGTACGTTTCTGCATACACCGCCGGCTATATATTTCTTTCTATCTTTAAATTTTCCAGAAATGCACACGCAGAACTGTGTCCGTGCAGTCTGCAGATTGCAACAAGATGCACGAGAAATAAGAACAAACCGATATTTCGTCCGATAAAGGACAGAAACGGATCGGCGACATTTAAGTTGCTTCCATTTTTAAACAGTCGTCTGTCCGTGGTATATAAATAGTCGGCTGACGTCTGTCGACGACGAATTGAATTTATTACGGTAGGAATTTCTTATCGATTTCCATTAATTTCGGCGAACGCGCTTACACGCGCTGAATTTTTCACACAATCGAATTCTATTCGGCGGGGATACCTACTAATTTTTGTCCGGTGGGTATAAAAGTTCGACGGCGTGACGTCTGATAATTTTGGAGATCAAAGAGATCGGGGGAATTTATTTCTACAAATGGCGCTTTATTTCTCACTTTTTTTTTTTTTTTTTTTTTTTTCCCCTTCCCCAAAAAAATTTTTTTCCAACGCGATCAATTTTGCCCCGAACGATTAATGGATCGTCCCATTTGAAAAATAACCCACCGTTTGAACATCGTAGAAGCTAATTCTCGTTGCATCGAGAAATACCTTCTCGTTCATCGTTATTTTTTTCGTTGCGCTATTTTAACGGAGCGATTCGCTATTTGCGAACCATTGTTCACACGATGTTTCTCTCTTTGTAAGATATACAACCACTCAGAACCCCGTGTCTAATGAACTTTAAATTCTTTACTCTCAAATTTCTAACCACAATTAATAAAGATACAAGGTAACGCGCAGATCTGTCATTGTCGAGTCACATTTTCTTCGCGTTGATGTTCAATCAGCCGCTTTAGAGCCACGCAGCGTCGATGTTCAAATTTCGTGTCGAATAATGCCGTATATAGGCGTTAAGAATAAGAGCGTTTGGTCGCGATGCTCGGTTCGATTTCGATTTTAACAGCGCCATATCGACCCAATTACTTTCTTTTCGATTAAATCCAAACCACTTGCACAAATAGATAACTTTCACTTTATCTACTTTCATTCCGCTGATGCAACACGATTTTTTAAACAGCCCGTGGCACTAAAATCGAACGTGGTGGTTACGGCAATTTCCTTTTACTCACCCGTCTATCAGTGGCACGTCCCTGAGGATCCTGCGAGCTGCCGCGAGCCGATCTCCTGCGTGGGCAGCGAGCAAAATCCTCGTCAGTAGCTGACCAAGGACCATCACGCCCACCACCATCCTCATCCTCCTCCTCGCTGGACCCGCAGCTCTTCCTTACTAATGTCCTCATGCCATCACCGTCGGCTGACCGGCTCACCCGCAGGATATATCCCTCCCCACAGCGATTCTACAATTTCCCGTCTGTCGTGCTCGGCCCCTTTTCACTCTCGGACGTTCTCTCGTTCTGTCCTTCTCACTCTCAGTCACGGTCCATTCTCGCGCAACTTCTTGCCCCGTCGGAGACGTTTATTTCTCGTTCGCGAACGCGCAATCTCTTTAGAGTCTCAATCTCAGTCTCGCAGGATGCGAGCACTCAGTTACCTCAGTTCCTCCTCCCACTAATTACTTCTCCAAGTTTTTCCTCCTCTTGAATGTCTTCTCGTTCGCCGGACATACGCGTTTATTCATGTTCGTCGGATTCAACCACCGATTCCAATTTCTCACGTCATCGTCGTTCTGTGTTGTTGTCTTCTCGATACCTGTTTCGCGAACAGAAACGAAACGTTCCACGGGTCTACGTTACTTTTCTCTTCTCTTTTGCATCTCTGGCGACTTTGCCACACAAGCACCGGGGATTCGATGCACTCGCGTCTTCTCTCTCGTCTTTACCTAGCCAAGATGGCTATGTACCCGGCGTTCGACTGCTTTTAATTTCTCTTCCGGCGGGATGCACTTTTCGACAAACAGTTTCACGCACGTGTTTCGACGCAGCTTCAATGATCCAGCGTCGAGTAGCTGTCTCGTTCCATCGTCACAAACGAGAATTCTTGTCACACTCTTTCTCTCTTTTTACTTTCGCGAAACGTTCGCGATCGCCGATCTTGTTCTTCCTCGATGCTTTCTTCGTCGACCGATTCGGTCTTTTTCTTCCTTTCTGATTCTCTCTGACGAGGTAACAAGGAGCTCTCGGTGGGAATCGGGTAAGCGTCTTTTCGGCGGCCACAATTTGCACGAGCCCTCTCGACGAATCAGGGGATCGGTAGCTTTTGATCAAAGTCTCGTGGCGAGAACGTTGCGGAGGAGATCGAACCGTCGCCGCGGAAACACTCTGCGGCGACTGTTTGCTAATTAGGTACGCTGAAGCACGCCGGCGAGTCGAGAGTCCAAATTATTTGCCCTCGCGAGTCCTCACGGCACTCGCGGCACTCGCAAGCTCGTTACCGACGAGAGAGAGAGAGAGAGAGAGAGAGAGAGAGAGAAAGGAGAGGATTTCTTCGCTTCTCCGAAACACTAGGGCCGATCGTTATCGTTATGCGAACGTGTCGCGCTCGCTGGCGAAAGATTAATTAGCGGCGCGAGGAAACGCGGAACGGGTGGAGCGAGTCGACCGTGAAAAGAAAAAAAAAAAGAACTCTCGTTTTGCTCGATCGTTTCCTTTTTGGTAGCCAGGTGGAATTGGTGTTCCGGGACTGGTTACCTCGGTGATGTACGATCCGTGTCCCTTTAACGTCGTCGAATCGCGCCGCGCTCCCGTGCGGTCTTTTTCATTTGCGACCGCCGCGCGGTCATCTGCACGCACCGGTGATACTTCATGATCGTCGACGAGCGGTATCTCGCGCTCCACTGTCACAGACCTGCCCGATCGTAAATCTGTCCCAATTAATTCGGTAGTCGATTAAGTCTCGCGATTAATTACGCAATCTCCCCGGCTGGGGGAGGAGATGCTCTCCTCCTGCTTGTGCCTTTTACTCTTTCTCTCTCTCTCTCTCTCTCTCTCTACATATATGTATGTATATATATGTGTGTGTGTGTGTGTGTATCTCTATCTCTCTCGACGAGACTGTCTATCTTTCTGGTTTAGCCAACGCCACTAGCGAATGATGGATCGTCCAATCCTTTTTTCCCCCTAGTTTTCTCTTCGACCGTGTCCGCGTGCACCGCGATCCTCCCTCTCGCGAGTTTCTTTGAACGATCGTTCCACGGAGACTTTCGGTCGAGCGACTCGAAGGGTGAAAAAGCAAAGAGTCGAAGGTCATGCGCCTCTAGGGATTTCGCGGTTTCTCCCTTTTTCTGGCTGATTGCGCGGTAAAGGAACGCAACGCAAAGGGATCTAATCGCCCTCGGAACGTGTAATTACAGCGTAGCCGCGTTCTTTCGTACGACACGTCGCTGCGTGTAGACCCGATTAACAATCGAACGGCTCAGAGGAACGCCGCGCGTAACACCGCGGCCAGGTTAACGTTCATCGCGACTAATGAGTTAGTCTGTTTATAATTATCGGTGTACACGGCCGTGTATTTTCCCGATAGGTTATCACCGGTGATGCACGATATTTATCCGTCTGACGGGATGATTAATTAGCGCTAACGACGTTAACGATCGCGTCCTTTGATCGCCCTTGACAAGACGATGACCAACGGCCTCGTTTCCTCGTCCGCCCTTTCGAAAATTCCTCCACGCTCGCCGATATTTCCTCGCGAACGATCGAAATCTACTCGACGAAGCACCGAGTCGAGTATCGACTGTAACCGATTAATAACAGTTTGTCATCGCGCGTGAACCACTTGCAAACGAAGCACCATCGCGTTCGAACGAATGAAAAAACGAGCTCGAGGCTCGTAAAAATTCCGCGGTAAACGCAGCTGTGTACCATGTAAAATTGCTAGAAAGCAACTAGAAAAAGAGAGACAGAGAGAGAGACAGAGAAAGAGAGAGAGGGAGAGAGAAAGGGAGAAAAATTCCAGTTGCGGTGAACGCGTGTGGGGAAAGTTTTCCAGAGGGAGGGGGGAGGGGATGGGAATTGTTCGGTGAAGTTTGGGCCGGCAGTCGGGATGGGAAGTTTCGCGGCGGAAATCGGTGGGAAAAGGCGGAAACGGCGAAAACGGTACCGGTGCTTTCGGATCGGAACTATCACTGGGTGATCCTTTTGTTTCGGGCGCGCGTCGCTGCGGTGTCCGCGAAGGGGTGTCAGCGCTTGGCTCGGAAGTCACGCGACCCCCTGATCACTGGTTGTTCGCGGTCCGGAGTTGAAGACCCGACTGATGGAAACGTACGCAGAAACTCGGTATAGCCGAGGGCGCAGGCGCTCCCGTACCTCTCCACGATCTTCCTCTCTCTTCCATTGAGATCTGCTCGCCTATCTCTGCCTTCTCTTCCGGACGCCGCTACCCCCTTCGACACTTCTCGTGCCCCGATCTCACCTATTCCTCTGTACGCGCGCCGCTCCACCGATTTTTTTTTCATTTTCTTGCTTTTTCCTAGCCGGCTTCTAGCCGGAGCATTTGCGTTTCCGTTCACGAGCATTGGAATATTTGCTAATTTTCTGCAAGGAACATATCTGTTGGCCTGACAGGCAAGCAAAGTGACAAGGAGCTGTTCTCTGTCAGTCCTATATATCGAAAGTAATTTTGCACGCCCTTAAAAAAAAAAAAAGAGTGGCCCTATGACTCGACTTTTTCCCAAAATACATCACACATTAACTTTCATGTTCAACAGACTCGCGTGGATTTTCAGTTCTCCAAATACGGCAATTATGCCTGTTGACCTTATGGCCAATGTTGCTTCATCGGGAGACATTTAAATTACTTGAAAATGCATCATCGTTGCCAAGTTTTCCGTTTTTCGGAATCCAATAATACAATTATACAATTCGACGTTTATTCTGTCTATAACTGACTTCCGTCTTTACTTTCGAATGTCAATTATAGTCTTCAGGTAGCACCCTTATTCCTTCGTGGATTTGTTTCTCTTTTTTACCTGTTTTCTCCTTCGATATGAATTTTACGTACTACCGACTTTCTTTACACTTGTTCAGATATTAAACACCAGATAATCGATGGTTCTGTGACGGCTACGGACCAGACGTATTATTACACCAAAAACTGACGATTATCGATTACCGTTAGTATCCGCACGTGCCCCCTAAAGTTCAAAGTTCCAGACGGGGTAACGTTGTTAGGAATTAGTCAAGTACGAGTGGTCACAAAGTACTTTGGTACTTTGGTGCCAAAGAAAGGTCAATCGGCAAGGATATGTGTACAAGCAAAAAAGGACACACGATCAATTTTCAGTCAGTGGTTATAGCCAGCGTTGCAACATCAACAAGTTCCAGCGTGAAAGTCTCGCCTTGTTCGATTAAAAGTTCCGCGAAATTTTATATAGTCTAATTTTTTTAATAAACAACGTTTGAATAAAAGTCGTGCAAATTTTTAATATAGTATAACGTTTTAATAAACAACGTTGGAGTTATAGCGACGCGCATGTACCATACTGTCATATGGTGCAGACGAAGTCGCACGAAACGATGCAAACTTTTCACACTTTGTAATCTCGTTGGTAGAAGACTGAGCAAACGCTGTAAAAAGGGACAACTGCTGCGAAAGGTTTTAACAACTCTCCCGCGATTTCGCAATTGGACAGGAGACGAATTCTATTTCGGCAAATTGATAAGATCGCAACTGGAAACGTTGAATTAACTGTCTTCGCTGTTTCGCGCTTCAGACAACTCGCTGGCAATTCTGAAACTCGCTAATTCCCGAATGATTCGTCGGGAATCGGAGGTATGCACGAGTATCTCGGTGTCGCGGGAGGTCGAGAGGAAAAGCAGAGACGACGTCGCCCGGTTACATCGATTTCGATTCTCTCCGTACGATCCCGCAGGCGATCGAGCAGGCAGCCGCTACTTTACGATCCTCTCGGATCGCGCCGCACAGTGGGCCGGGTCGAGGATTCACGCGACATTTTACGAAAAATACTTCAACTTTCTCATTTTGATATCTTTTTAATTTATATATATATATATATTGATTTCTAAATATCCACCAATCTCGAAAATGAAAAAATTAATAAAATTTATTATTTATTAATTTTGATTGAAACAGACACGTGATGGTTGGACATTTTAAAAATCTCGATTCTCGTCAAATAATTTTTGAAATGTCCTGACAACTGTGAATATTTTTCTACGATGAAGAACGATCTTTCTTGATGAGAAATCACACTTTCCATACTGACGATTACAGTAGTGATATGTTTTTAAAATAGTCTCCAACTAAGAGTGGTATTAAATACTTTTGTTCACAAATCACTTATTTATTATAAATATGCAGATGAGCAACACATTTGATGAGCAGTGAAAAACACATTTATCCAAAGAAGCCAGACAGAAAACTAGACACAAAGAGTGTAACAACAATGATCTAGAAATAGCAGAAAAATACCAAGGACTGCCACAAACCAAGATACACTTCACACTACTTTTAACGTCGGACATACATATATGCTTACATCAAGAATGAAGTCAAGAAATAAAAAAAAAAAAAAAAACACATAAAATTAGATGTAGAAGCCATGAAACTGTTATTTATTACGTAAATAAAAAAAAAGAGTTGTATAACGTAAGTTTTAACACTTTATTCTCATTTGCTTGATGGAGTACCCGAAATTAAACGTTTGATCAATACACGACCTAAATTAATTAAAATAATATATCAAATAAAATACACAAACAATTTAACAAATTTGTTTATAAAGCTGGCTTATAAACAGTGATTAAACGGGCATATATACGGAAATGTATCATACTGTATATCACGGGAAATGTTTATAAATATTTATGCCAAGTTTCATTGTGAAATCTCTTACGAGTCGAAAGTTATTCAAAAATGTCGCGTGAATTCTCGATCCGCTACTGTGTGCGCCGCCTCGATTTCTTTCTTACGCGGTTCAATCCGCGATCCGCGACTTCTCGACGAAGAATTGCTTCGCGAACTGAAGATTTCCTTGGTCGATCCTCTCCGCCGCGTTTTCTTTCGATTTTATCGCCACTCGAGGTGAATCGTGAGAATCCGATGCTTTGTCGATTATTAATGTAATCCCGTTGGAGAGAATGTTCATTAATGGTGGACTTTTGCCAGTGCCTCGATGAAAAGCTTCGTTCTTGTCGCCACTTTTATCGACGTTTATCGATTAAACTTGGAGAGTGCATACTTTGGTAATACTCGAGGCGGGTTATAGTTGACGTGTGTGTGCACCAAACGGGGCAAACTTACGTACTTTGTAATTTCGTTAGCCGAGCACACAAATGCTATAAAAAAGAGACGATTGTGTTGATGTAGATTTCGTAAATTAGTTTTTCAGAAAGAATTTTATACGTTACAACTGTCTTGTATCTTAAACGCGTGATTGCCAAAAATTATTATTATTATTTATATTGTGTGAATATCAAACTGCTCTTTTGGAAAAATTATAACTGTACGTATAATTATACTTATACCTATGATAAATTATTATAATAACACGTGTAATATTATATCTATTATAATATAATAATATGATATAATATTAATATAATAATATTATAATTTTTTAAAAAAGTTATACGTATAATTGCAAATCATACTAAAGATACTAATACATAATACAATCGTGCGTACAATTTTTCCAAAATAATTATAATCACGCGTATAATTACGAGTGATACTAAAAATGCTAAGGGAACGACGATTTCAAAAAGTATGAAATGCAGATTGTCCGATAATTCCCCGATGTTGATGACGTGCGTGTTTGCTACATTTTCGGACTTGTCTCGCTCCATCATCGTGCCCCGATTCTGCGCAATGCCAACGAAATCTGAAAACGTACACGCGCAACGTTGTTCGTAAACGTTTCCATCCAGATTTTATTACGTTTAATGGCGCGTTAATTATTCAAATAACACACCACGCTACGACACGATTATTTATATACGAGTGGCAAGAACCTGGTCAGCTGAAATTGACCGGCCATCAGATATATAACAGGGATTAACCTTTGATATCAAGAGACCGCCGCGCACCGCGTTTAATCCGCGCGTGTCAGTTTCTTCCAGTTAATCAAAAATCGGACAGACGACGCGACAAACGAAAAGGCGTCGCAATTTATGACTTTGCAACGTAATTTCTCGATAAACCGTTTCCATCGAGTTAATCCCGATTCCGTCCGTCTGGATTAATCTTTCCCTGTCCCACTGTCTGTTTCCTCTTTCCTGCTCCTTTCACGCGCCGGCAGCTAGCAGGACGTTCATTCGACTCTCTCTCTCTCTTTCTTTCTCCTTGTCGTCGGTCTAATGCAAATTTCGAAAAGGTGTCGCAGTGTCGCGACCATAAATCAGGTTAACATTATTCGCATTTGCCTGACTGTGAAGGGCTCGTGTGTATTCCCGTGTTGTCGTCGTCGTCGTCGTCGTCGTCGTCGTTGTCTCCCTCTGCCTATTACACGACACTCGGGAAAGTGGAAAACTCGATTCCCTCCACGATGACGACTTAATTAACAAAATTACGGCGTTCCGGTTAAGAGCTTCGATTATCGCGCGACACGCGCCCCGGTAATACGCAGTTCAGATCATTCGTCCCTGGTACGCGTTCGTTTCAGGCTTCGCCCGATCGATCCGTAGCTTCTTCCTGAAAATTCATAATTAATCTCGTCAGTGTCACAAGGTCGGTTCCACCAGCCGCGAAACACCATCGGATCTCCCCCGGGGAGAATGAATTTCAAATGGGGACGGACGGACGCCTGGCTGGCTGGCTGGCTGCTGGGATTCGATCGTTATCGCGTGCGCGGTTCTCGACGAATTTAGGGAAAATCATTAAAAAAAAGTTAGGAAAAAAAATAGAAAAGGAAAGAGAAAAACACGAAACAAGAACGAGCTGAAAAATCTTCTTTTCTTGATTCGAATGATTACTGGTACGACGTCGAATAATTATTATCGCGAGGAAAACGTGCTGAGCTGGTGGGAAAACGTCGAAGGTGGAAACGCGCGTGTAAAATCGCGTTCGTCGCCGGCGATTGTCTGCATATCTCGCAACGGCCACGGTGTCTCGATGATGAAACGTGGCTGCGTCGGAAACGGCCGATACTTTGCATTTGTTTCCGGTATCCTCGGCTCTTCCCAGAGACGCACGGTCGATTTGGCGTACGCGATCCTCGCCTGGAGACTGGCGGTGATCCAACGAAACGACTCGTTCCGACGACACTCGATTATCGCTCTCACGCGGCGTGAGAAGTACAAATGATCCCGTCTCTCTGAAGAGGGAATGCGACGGTGTGATACAAAGCAACCAGTCTTCCTCGCGATTTTCGAAAACTCGCCGTAGAAAATTTTTACATACTCCATGGAAATATCGTGTGGCTTTTACGTGCGTTTTCCGAGTTAACTTTAACGAATTATAACGTAATTACGGATTTTTATGTATCTTTGAGGAAAATCTTGAAAAATATTTATTACGATGTTTGATTACGAGTTTCTATTGGCTACAGCGAAGAGCACAACTGCGTCAGTAACAATGGGAAATTGTCGATATAATTTTCAAGTGACGTAATTTCGCAACAAAAAAGGATTATGCAACGATTATGAACTCGGTGGCTCGTGAGCGCATTTCGAGAATGACATCGTATTTCCAGCGGGCGTGAAAAAGAGTGGATATTTCGTAAAAATTTAAACGCGCGTAGAAACGTTGAAAAAGTTTTTTTTCAAGACTAAATCCGCTATCGTTTTGAAGATTGAAAATGAATATTTGATTTACTCATTTCGTTGCACGCTGAATATTTTTATAACGATAAAAATTCAGGAGATCTGAACATTTAATTTTAATGTTCAACGTTCAACAAAATGATGATCAAAAAGGAAAATTGTGCAGCTAGTTTTGTTGTAAAGCCTTCAATCTTCAAAATGATGATGGATCTACAATAGTTGCGAAAATAGTTTTTTGATGTTTTCACACGCGTTGGAATTTTTACACGATGTCAAATTATCTAAAAAAAAAAAAAAAAAAAAAAAAAAAAAA